>NW_027640120.1:0-10576 GCF_949606895.1 Notothenia rossii
TCTCTTCTGTTTGTCATTACTGGTGCCCTTTTCTGGTTGCTAACAAACGCCATTGTAAAACATAACACTGATGTTCAGCTGTAACGGAGGTTGACTAATCAGTGCAGAGTGGGCGAGCTGACCAATCAGAGCACAGTGGGCTCATAGTGAGCAGGAGCTCCAACAAGGCGAGTAAGAGAGTGAATACACATACTATAAAGAGATACTGTATGAGAAACCAATGTGATTTTGGAACATTGAACAATGTAAATCTATTATAGTAGACCTCAACAATGGAATTATGATCAGTAGAGATGGCCAAGACATGGGACCTTTAACGTTGTGTTGTGTTCGAAAGCTGTTACCGTTCATGGTGTTCGCGGGTACATTTTGACCCATGATTTATCTCAGTCCAAAACACTCAAAAAGAATGACTATCATCCAATATTGTTTTAAATACATCCTAACTAACTTATAATGCATCCATAACCGTACAATCCTGTTGTAATTTTATTGAATTGCCCCAAAACACATTACACCACATATTGCGCACGTGCATGTGTGTGTTCAGGTTCAAGTGTTAGTGTACATATTCTTTGAGAAAGGTCGAGTTCCCGTGGGGGGACGGCGGCCAGAGGGATGGGAGACCAGGTGCATGTTGCGAAAACAAATTGTTACAGTGGATGAAGTGGGGTGTCTAAAGTCAAAGATGAATCTTTATTGGGCCAAATTTGACCCAGAGTCACCCAAAATAATTCTGCTGGGTCTTCCAAGACCCGAACACCAAATTATCCACTTTCTTTTTTAGAGACCTTCAGACTTGGCTAAAATTGTCAAAAATCTGTTTGTAGTGTTTATATAGCTGTTGTGGAGGATATCATGAAGCCTTGTTCCGATAAAAAAAAACTAGAGTGTATTTATTAAATCATTTTAACTTGAAACGGGTCACGGAAGACCAGAACACAACATAAGGGTTAAGAGAACCATCATGCTGAACACATGTTTATGGATTGTAAAAGTTATCTTAATATTTATTTTACACACATTAAACTAAATAATTCCCCTTGAAGCTTAACACCGCCACTTGGGGACCTGACCCTAAATTGGGAACCACTAACTTAATTGGACTGCATTACGTGTTTCTTGTTACTGCTTTTATCTATTACAAAACCAAATTATTGCAATGTAATCCAGCTCAAACCATCTGCTGTTTGAATGCAATGCAGTTTTTCTGGACACTGAGGTGGCAAAAGTACTTAGATCTTGAACTTGAGTATAATTAGAAATACCAGATTCTAGGAATACTCTGTTACAAGTAAAGGCCTGCAATCTCATTGTTACTCAAGTACAATTACAAAAGTATTAGCATCAAAATATACTTAAAGTACCAAAAGTAGTCATTGCGCAGATTAGTCAATTTCAGAATAATATATATGATATGTTTGATTATAGTTATTGATGAATTAAAGTGTTATCAAAGCTGGTAAAGGTGCGGCTAGTTTGAATGACTTTGTATACTGCAGGGTAGCTTGTGAATTTACTCCAGGTGGAACTAAAGTCTGATTAAAATGTTGATCATATTTCACATCATTAATCCAAATCTGTAAAGTAACTAAAGGTATTAAATAATGAGTAAAAGTACACCATTTACAGTAACTCGGAACTGTAGTGGAGTAGGAGTACTAAGTATTGTACCTCTAAATTGTACTAAAGTACAATACTTGAGTAAATGTACTTAGTTACTTTACACCAATATAAAAAGTAAATAAAGACTAAAGGGATCCAAGAGGTTTCTGGTTTTAATTGCATCCTTAGAATCACAAGATTAAGAAAATACACATTTCACATTATGTTTCATGACAATGTCAACCAAAATCTCTCAACACATGTCTCCATGAACATTAAGGTTGTCAAAGCAATACTCTATCCAGGTGCTTGACTGGATATGGAGAAAGTCCTATGAATATTCTAATATTATCTAAGAGAAAGCCTCCTAGTAATCTGGATATTAATTATTGAATAAAACATGGGGCCTTCTCACATGAGTGAACCATGGATGGATGGAAAGACAGCTGTTCAGAGATCAGGACCTTTTGTTAATTCAGCGTAAACAATAGGTTGAGGTTTTTGCAATATAGCCAAGTCGGAGGTAACATGATGAGGTTAATCCAAACCTGTTATAAACAATCACACAGCTTAACAAGAAGGACTACAAACTACATATGGAATAGGGATGGGAATTTGAAAGCAAATGTATATTCGCCCCCAAAAAAACGGTGAACCGATTAACCGAAATGTACATATCCTATAAAATGTGGAAAAATGTTTACAAAAAAAAATAAAAATATTTAATTTTGAAAAATAAAGAAATACATGTTCAAATAAGTATAGCAACCAAGTCGAATTTGTCAAATGTATTGAACTGGTAATCACAGTTTAAACAGTTGACAGCTATAGGCCTACAGCTTTCATGCTTAAAACATAAGTTGTTTTTTAAATGAAAGAGGGATCATACACGAACAACATAACGGGTAAGGGTAACGTAACGCTATCACAACAGAGATCAACAACCTGTAACAGGGCCTATGCACAGAATGCAGCTATTCAATACTCATTCTTGTTTAGGAATATGGCCATTTCTACATGCTCAGCGGAGAGGCGGGTGCGGAGGCGATTCACAATCAGGCCAGCTGTAGAGTAGACCCTCTCAGCTGGAATTTGGGCATAAGATGAGGTTTGAGTGTGCGTGATCTGCGTGTAGGGAGGGGCAGCAGCCATATCATTAGCTAGAACTAGCTAGATCTGATGGATTTGGACATAAACGCGAGTGAAGTCTAACCGGACGCGAGAGAGAGATCAACACCTGCAGCTCTGCCCGCTGTGAGGGGCCGGTGAGCGGAGCAAAACACACCTTTAGACCTAACACATTTAGCTATGGCACTGTCGTATACATTGAATTATTCCATTTGATCATATGTAATCCACTTAGGCACCCCTCCCAAAAATAAGAAAATATTCGATTAATCGTTCCCATCCCCCAATATAAAACAGTCAAAATCACCAAAAGGCAGGGTTCACTGCCGCAGAGAAGCACACGCACACATTGTAAAAAGACCAAAAAAATAGTTCAACCAATGAAATACCTAAAAAGCTATGTGTTAAGTTATGTGTGTGTATGATATGATCTTAAAATCATATTTGTATTAAAGGTTATTCTTTCTGTTTTGAGATTCAGAAACATTAGACAATTTTGGCAAATAAAAGAAAAAATGTATTTGGCACAAGTTTTTTTCTTTTAACAGCTTATAGGAAAATAAGTCATATTGTGGTGTTACATTCAAAATGCTGAAGATACTAGCCATGATCACAAATTCAGTTTACTTTTACAAAGAACAGAACCATGTTACACTAGAATGTTCCTATTATGACAAGTCTAAAAGGCCTATTGCAATTCAATACAAGTCATAGTAGTTTGTTTATTTGTATGTTTTATAGTGTTTTTCAAGAAGCATGTAAGTTAGATGAAGTGCTCTGCAGAGGTTGCTAATTATAAACTCTTATTTATATACTGTTGACATTGAGCAAGGGGATAAAGTATTGCGTTTCAGTGTGTTTAGAAGATTGTGATAACATCTGTTGATAGCTGTGGTTAAAGCTACCATGTAGTTGTAAATGTATTTTAGATTTTTGTATACAGTATCTTCAAATGCCCTTCACAATGTGACAGCAACAATAAATACCTGCAAATATACCGGTCCACGCTTTCATTGCGCGTCACCAGAATCTTCCACAAGCTGCTGAGTTGCGGCCTGTACACAACTCGCGAACGCTCATGAACTGTTAGCGCCGGGGAAACCGTGGCGCGCAAAATTGCGCCGCATTTGCACATAAGATGAGGCCCTACGCACTGCGCGTGTTCTGCGTGTAGGGAGGGGCGGCCCTGAGTTTTTTAAGTACCTTACTGTTGCTGGCTTCAAGGGATTTTTGTGGGTGGAAAAATATACTTATTTGCCAAAAGTTGAAAGAGAAGTTCGGTACTTCTACAATGTCGATCATCCGAATGGAGATCCATTAGCTTAGCGTAGCACGAAGACTGAGAGCACAGGGAATTGGCTAGCTTGACTCCATCTGAAATAAGAAAAAACTTAACATTAAAAAAGGTGATTTTAGAAAATGTAAAATGTATACTTTTATTCAGCACCAGTTGCCATTAAACAGCAGCCCTATCTGCTAAATGTATTTCTGCTCTAACTCTATCCTTCATTTGATGGGAAAGTTCAAGACTTAGTTGCAAGTTAACCCAGTGTCTCGAACAGGTATTTTTTTTGTAAACCTTGATCACTAAATTTCAGTTCAATGTAAACATTGATTTTGTAATGTATTTTTTCGAGTCCAATCTTGTTCAACTGGTAATTACTGTTCTTCAAAGTAAAAACCACATCTCAAGGGTTTTAATGATGATTGAAAACATTTTAGAAACAGAATTGTACTACTTTCTCAACAATTTGAAAAACAAAAATCCAACAATTATGGGGAGCAGCATGTGCCCTCTACAGTACAGACTCAATTTTTTCCATTAGTGCTACCACTTAGGATTGGACCAAGTTTTGTACTTCATGGCTAAAACTTGATACTTGCTTTCAGTTCCTCGAGGATGTCAGTGCCACTGCTCCAGGCTATGACTTTAGCTCTCAGAGAAGAGTTATCTTTCTGATCTTGCAGTGTGACCAGCAGTTTCTCCAGGGTGTACCCCTTCCTGGGCATCACAAAATCATTCCCTCTCAGACAGGAAGTGGGGCAGAAATCATTCCTGCCATCCCCTGAGTAAAATACCTTCTCGTACTCTACCCCTCTATCGGACTGCTCTGACAGATACACTTCCAGAACCTTTTTCTTGCAGAGGTTTACGGAGCATTGATCACAGTCATGAGAGTGGTAGTTCTGCACCTCCATGTACCCGAGCTCGTTGAACTTAGCTGGGTTGGTGTAAACCTGATCGATGGCTGCGTGGAATCCGGATGCCTGGATGATCCAGTCTATGAACAAGGAGTTGGAGTCAGAGATGACTATACAGTCAATGGTGCTTTTATGCTCTGAAATGAAGGTCAGCAAGTCTTTCATCCCAGCTGTGAAGGGGATGGTCTCCATAACGCTGCGGATGCTGTCGGGGCTGACCTCCTGCTCTCCTGGTTGGACGGACAGAAAAATGATCAGAGAGCTGAGATGTAACGGTCGGTATGGAAGCACATTTCTACCAGTCAAAAATAATTGAAAACGTAGCACTGTGATGGAAAAAAATGCCAAACATCTTTAAATAACAATAACTTAATATCTCAAAATACTGAGTTAATATCTCAAAATAATCAGACATTTATTTCAAAATAATGATCGAGTATCGGGGGGAAAAATGACTTTGTACACTCTTATTTAAGGATATTAAGTCAATTTTTTGAGTAAGTTCCTCTTTACTATGAGATACTAAGTCACTATTTTGCAATTACTATATTTTTGGGGATATTTCAAGTAATTATTTAGAGAGGATAAACCATTACTTGGAAATATAGCATAATTTAGTCACTATATTGCAATAGGAGTTCATACATTTGAGATACAAAGTAATGGTTTTGTGTAAGTATTTCATAAATATGATACATTAAGTTTTTGACAAATTAAATTATTATTTGAGATACTAAAGCAATATTTGAAGGTACTAAGACATTTATCCTTAAAATTACCTACAGGGTTTTTTTTCTCACATTGTCAGAAAACGGCTTCCATAGGTTGAAAGTCGAAATAAAAGTGTATTGATCAAATATGTTTAGCAGCTCTCTAGTTGTATGAATGAATGAGTTGCCAGCAAACAGGATAGTAAATGCTCACCTATGTACTTCATCACTCTGCCCATGAACTCAGTCCAGTGGCCTTTTCTGTAGGATTTCTTTACAGAGTCAGGAAGAGTCTGAGAGGGAAGGCTTCTGTGGAGAGTAAAAACAGGAAAGATCCACAGTGGATAACATTGTTGCTTGATATTAAAATATATGAATGAATATTTCCTCTGCATATTTTAACTGTATCTTGAACCCGTCAGTGAATAGTCAAACATTTGTATACATTTTGCAGGAGTATAAAAAATTATACCAAACCTGTTTTTGTAATGATTTTTTGTATTGATTCATAAATTCATTTAATCATATTATTTACCTTATCACCCAAGTGTCACTGTTGTCATCAACCACAGTGTGGTCAAAGTCAAACACCATCAGAGTCTTCATTTTTCAGCTGAAATAAAACATTGGGTCAGATATAGAAAATTGTACAAGAAGTGAAGAAGATATTATTATTATTATTATTATTATTATTATTATTATTATTATTATTATAGTATAGTTGTACTACGCACGTTTTCTCGGTCATGACACTAGGGTTTGGTCAGTTAACAACATTATTTGTTGCACTGCCACCTTATCTTCCATAAGCAGAAACTGTGACTGTACCAAACAACTTCAATAAATCGCTAAACTATTATATGCCGACTGAACCACAGGTTCTGTATCAACCCTAATATGGTGTAAGTTATTTTCTAATAAATGTATAAGATGAATGAAAAACGCATTGTGTTTTAAATGACGCGTTTTTAATAGAGGTCTGGTGCAACTTCGCCTCCTTACAAGTCATCGGCCTAGCCTCTCTGCTAACCCCTCTATTAATATTCTGCTCCAGCTATCAAGTTCCGGCTCAGGGGGAAAACAGGGGTAGCGATAGTTGTTGTACTACACTATCTATCCCGTTCACATACGTAAAAGGCATAATGTTGGATAAAACTGTGATGAAACTGACCTGAGTTTGTATGACATCGGTCCACGGCTCTGACTTCCTCCCTGTCTTCTTGTCTGTCGCACTACACACGATGTGAACTTGATCTGGTCTCATTACCGCCTCCTGCTGGTGAAGGGCCGCTTTTAAAATGACTTGCTGTTATTATAGCAGCAGTCCCCGTAATAACCTCAGACTCTTGGCTATATATAAATATCCCATCCATGTAAACTACCAGACTTTAAGAAATTATACTTAGGCTATCTTTGTAATAGTGTTATAGTTTGCAACTGTGTAATAATGCTGCCAAAATAATGTAACTACATGTAATCAAGTAGGCTGCTGTAGACATTTGAGGTACTTATGTTTTACTGGAGTCTTCTTTTTCATGCCACTTAATAGAAACATTGTACTCTTTACTGCACCACAATTATGTTACAGCTTCAATAACTGTACACATTTGGATTTTCGTGCCCAAAACATTTTAATCATCGACAGAAAACCCATTAGATTGATTGATAAACTCTTTTGATAATACTTTGTTCATACAAATGTCATGATGCCAAGCCAGGGTGTTACATTTATGTCGGCATTTCACATTTAGATCCACTGCATATATTTTACCCATTGACACAGGCGACACTTGAATGCATAATTTCCCCCTTTTGCCCACTGGGCGGCAGTATCAAACAGCCTACATATCTAAAAAGAATCAAAGAAAACAGAGAAGAAGAAAACCTGTCGGTTTAGTTCCTGGCTGCATAAAGTCAAGAATCCTCCTATTTTTTCTGAGTGTTGTTGTTCTTATCTTTAAGCTTCACGGCAGCTTTATTCGACCAACATGTTTAAAGGTTTTGGGTCGTGGTTGGGGTTGGAGAACCAGACGTACAGCAAGACGTCGGACGACCAAGAAGCCCTGACAGTGGAGCAGGAAGAAAAGGTGGTGGAGGCACAAAACGAAGTAAACAAACAGCAAGCAGCTGACCAGGGAGAACCAGAGGCCAACCAAGAAGACTCTGTGCACGAAAAAGGACTCAGCGGTGAGAAATACATGCGTTTCATTGCTGTGTTTGCGATTAAGCTAGGTAATTAGCTCTAGCATTTGCTGGCCATCTACCGTGCCTGTTATCTGTCAGTCTCTTAACACGTCATACAGAAATGAAGTTATACAACGGTTCTTTGTTCAATGTTAACCCTTCATATAATTTATTTAAAACACAAAATAAACCAGTTAAATGTCACGGTTCTTTAAGCTCCAATACACATCAGCGAAAACGGACTTCTGCAAAATATCAGAATCAGGTTTATTGACAAGTAGGTTTACACATGTATGTAGGCTATGTAGTGCATACATAAACACAGTTAAAGAAGATCTATTGTAAGAAAAACCACCCAAAAATAATTATATAATATAAAATAGTTATAATAATATTAATAAAAAAGAACTATTCTAACATTAAAATATAGAGAAATATTACTACAAAAAAACAAAATAGAAGCAAATAAGAAGTGGTGTAAAGCTCAAAATACCTCCCTACCTAAGGAGGTATCTGTCTTACTTATGTCTCTTGTGTTTTTGTTGTTGTTGTAGTTGTAGATATTTGTTTAGCAATAGCCCCACAGGATGATGATTTTGACACCCATGCTAACTTCTAATTTAATTTCTCCTCCTGAAGATTACATCTTCAGTTTTGCCTCCAGTGCCACCAAGAAGATCTCAGAGTCTGTGGTGGAGACGGCTCAGACCATCAAGAAGAGTGTGGAAGAGGGGAAGATCGACGGCATCATAGACAAGGCATGTTGCAGTTGTTTCTGTTTTGATAAGTTTACATTACATTACATTTAGCTGACGCTTTTATCCAAAGCGACTTACAATAAGTGCATTCGACCAGGAAGATACAACCTTTAAGAAAACAGAATCATATAAGTACATCAGGTTTCATAGAGCCAAACATTTCAAGTGCTACTCAACTGGCATTTAGAAAGCCAGCCCTTTATTAGTATATAAGTGCTTTGTTAGTAATTCTATCGCTCGAAGTGGAGTCTAAAGAGATGAGATTTCAGTTTGCGTCGGAAGATGTGTAAGCTATCTGCTGTCCTGATTACAATGGGGAGCTCATTCCACCATTTTGGAGCCAGGATAGCAAACCCACGTGTTTTTGCTGACGGGAACTTGGGTCCCCCTCGCAGTGCGGGTGCAGCGAGCTGTTTGGCTGATGCAGAGCGGAGTGCACGTGCTGGGGTGTACGGTTTAACCATGTCCTGGATGTAGGAAGGGCCAGATCCATTCGCAGCATGGTACGCAAGTACCAGTGTCTTGAAGTGGATTCTAGCAGTTACTGGAAGCCAGTGAAGGGAGCGGAGGAGCGGTGTGGTGTGGGAGAATTTGGGAAGGTTGAAGACCAGACGAGCCGCTGCATTCTGGATGAGCTGCAGAGGTCGGATGGCACATGCAGGTAGACCAGCCAGGAGGGAGTTGCAGTAGTCTAGGCGTGAGATGACGAGAGCCTGGACCAGAATCTGCGCTGATGTCTGGGTCAGCTGGGGACGTATCCTCCTGATGTTGTAAAGCGTGTATCTGCAGCAGCGTTTAAAAGCATGTAGAACACAACTTTGTGGAAGGGGTTACTTGTTGCCAAGTACAGCAACTTGCTTAAAGGGGCCCTATTATGCTCATTTTCAGGTTTATGTTTGTGCCTCTACTGTGAAATGTGTAAAGCTCTTCATTGTTGCTGCAGCACCTCTTTTCACCCTCTGTCTGAAGCCAGAGCCCAGTCTGCTCTGATTGGTTAGCTGATCTGTTGTGATTGGTCAATCGCCTATCACGTACAATGTGTTGGAGCGCTAGCCAATAGAAGCACGAGTGTTACAGTGATGTCACTATGTTAAAGAAGTAAACAAAGGAGTCCAATGGAGGTGTTTCAGGCAGGGGGGTGGGGGAGAGAAACTCCCTCTGGAGGTAACACAGGGATTTTAGACTTTGCCGACCATTTACATGCACACAAAACTATAAAACACAACACAACACAGCACAGGAGAGGGAGAACCCAAAAAGCATGATAGTGACCTCTTTAACATGATAAAGCGCTGCACAATATAAACAGCAGGAGCAGATATTTAAGTGTACTCAGCTCTGCCTTTCTGCTGCTTCAGTATACTGCTAAAAACAACCAATTGATTGTTGAAAAAAAATGAAAGGAAAATATTTCCAACCTTATTTTATTTAATGGTGCAGGAATGAGTCCTGAAACCTAGAGATATTCCTGCTGAACAAAATATGAAAATATCATAAACGTTAGTTTACCAAACATCTTATTTTCTGCAATAATCCAGTATACACTAGTCTACGGTCTGCAATATTTAACGGCATGACACATTTTAGACCAAATGACAACTATAAACAGAATCATGTAGTTTCATGCATTGTTACAATATTTAAATTGTGGTTATTGTGGAAGTTGACACAGTGATGGTGATTAAAAACATATATTGTGTTATGCCCTACATCAGCCCCCCCCCCCAGTCCTTAACCTACATGTAATGTGCATCTGTGTGTTACACTTGTGTATTTGCAGACTTTCCTAGGAGACTTTCAAAAAGAACAGGAGAAGTTCGTCCAAGAGAAGAAGTCCAAAAAATCAGGTAAACCCAGATTTAACAGGCAATAATCTTATATATAAATAAGCTAACAAAGGAATCTCTTCCAAATGGATTTATCTCCTGTGAAAGAGCCCCAAACCAGCATCAATGTATCAATATCAATATCAATATATCAATATATATA
>NW_027640119.1:0-1000 GCF_949606895.1 Notothenia rossii
AGAAAGTCGTTTATTTTTAATAACCTAAAAACCACTTCTTTAAAAAGTGGATCAAAATCCATAAATTTGTAATAAATAATTCAACCAAAGATTTTCATGATTAAAAATATGAGTATTGCTCAAAACCATGCACATAAAACAGCAACAAGACACATTATTATTGTTATTGATGGAGAGCTTACATTTTTTGGTATCCTACTCTCCAAGGAATAAAATATTTAAGTTACAAGTTATTACAATCATGTCATTGCCTATAAACTCATATGAAACTGAGGGGTTTTACGATCTGTCCATATAACACTTTCTAGCCGTAAGCCCTCCATTTGAATTATGAAACCCAACACAAACTGTTGGTTGTTATGGCGAAACAAATATTTAGGGACAAATACAGAAATACTCAGAAATAGAGTGTTGGTTAAGCGCGGCTAAACATTGCACTGTAAACCCTTGTGGGGTATGACACCATATCTTGTTCCACTTCCTGTACCATTTGTGAGTGACTGCAGCTTTAGTGGGTCTAAATGTCAGGTATCTTTTTCTCCATGTGTGTGTTTATGTTCCTTTTGTTAAGCTCTACCTTGTGCCTGTAAGTTGCGAGCAAGGGTTTGGTAATCCTGTTCCCCTCCGTCCCCTTTACCTCTTATCTCTACACCCCTCTCTGCTTTCTCACCTTCTTCTCTTACTCACCTTAACCCTCCAACCTTTTTTACGCTTTTTCCCCCAAAGCCCTCCATCCTTTTATTCAGATTCCCCTCTGGTCTCCCTGCAGCCCCCTATCCAATCTCCTGTCTTCGCTCAGCCATTTCTTTCTTGCAGCAGAATTTTTCTCTCGCCTCATTTTTCACTCCTAACCTCCTTTCCTTTAAAGCAAGCTACCCTAGTGCCATGGGGCATCAGACACTATCATCAAATTCAGAATGGGGCTGGCTTTAAATTCAATTACGACACTTTTATTTCACTGTTTGTGTTCAAATTGACAAAAACTTAAAGTTATTATTTC
>NW_027640118.1:0-60854 GCF_949606895.1 Notothenia rossii
TCTATGGTTCTCCAAAAAGTTGACTTAGACTTTTCTGAGTCTGGAGGAATGCAAGGGGAGTTGGCAGGGGACTCTACCCACATTATGAGGCACTATTTGGGATACATTTTTTCATTTTCACCAATTTCTATGGTTCTCCAAAAGTTGACTTAGACTTTTTCTGAGTCTGGAGGAATGCAAGGGGAGTTTGATGGGACTCTACCTGCCTTATGAGGCACTATTTTGGGATACATTTTAACACTTTTAGCCCTTTTTTATGGTTCTTCAAAAAGTTAACTTAGACTTTTTCTGAATCTGGAGGAATGCAAGGGGAGTTGGCAGGAGACTCTACTCGCATTATGAGGCACTATTTTGGGATACATTTTTTCATTTTCACCCATTTCTATGGTTCTCCAAAAACTTGACTTAGACTTTTTCTGAGTCTGGAGGAAAGCAAGGGAGTTGGCAGGGGACTCTACCCGCATTATGAGGCACTATTTTGGGATACATTTTTTCATTTCACCCATTTTCTATGGTTCTCCAAAAAGTTGACTTAGACTTTTTCTGAGTCTGGAGGAATGCAATGGGAGTTTGATGGGACTCTACCTGCCTTATGAGGCACTATTTTGGGATACATTTTTTCATTTTCACGCATTTCTATGGTTCTCCAAAAAGTTGACTTATACTTTTTTTGAGTCTGGAGGAATGCAAGGGGAGTTGGCAGGAGACGCTACCCGCATTATGAGGCACTATTTTGGGATACATTTTTTCATTTTCACCCATTTTCTAAGGTTCTCCAAAAAGTTGACTTAGACTTTTTCTGAGTCTGGAGGAATGCAAGGGGAGTTGGCAGGGGACTCTACCCGCATTATGAGGCACTATTTTGGGATGCATTTTTTCATTTTCACCCATTTCTATGGTTCTCCAAAAACTTGACTTAGACTTTTCTGAGTCTGGAGGAATGCAAGGGGAGTTGGCAGGGGACTCTAGCCGCATTATGAGGCACTATTTTGGGATAAATGTATTCATTTTCACCCATTTTCTATCGTTCTCCAAAAAGTTGACTTAGACTTTTTCTGAATCTGGAGGAATGCAAGGGAGTTGGCAGGAGACTCTACGCGCATGATGAGGCACTATTTTGGGATACATTTTTTCATTTTCACCCATTTCTATGGTTCTCCAAAAAGTTGACTTAGACTTTATTTGAGTCTGGAGGAATGCTAGGGGAGTTGGCAGGAGACTCTACCCGCATTATGAGGCACTATTTGGGATACATTTTTTCATTTTCACCCATTTTCTAAGGTCTCCAAAAAGTTGACTTAGACTTTTTTTGAGTCTGGAGGAATGCAAGGGGAGTTTGATGGGACTCTACCTGCCTTATGAGGCACTATTTTGGGATACATTTGAACACTTTTAGCCCTTTTTATGGTTCTCCAAAAAGTTGACTTAGACTTTTTCTGAGTCTGGAGGAATGCAATGGGAGTTTGATGGGACTCTACCTGCCTTATGAGGCACTATTTTGGGATACATTTTTTCATTTTGACCCATTTCTATGGTTCTCCAAAAAGTTGACTTAGACTTTTTTTGAGTCTGGAGGAATGCAAGGGGAGTTGGCAGGAGACTCTACCCGTATTATGAGGCACTATTTTGGATACATTTTTCATTTTCACCCATTTTCTAAGGTTCTCCAAAAAGTTGACTTAGACTTTTCTGAGTCTGGAGGAATGCAAGGGGAGTTTGATGGGACTCTACCTGCCTTATGAGGCACTATTTTGGAATACATTGAACACTTTTAGCCCTTTTTTATGGTTCTCCAAAAAGTTGACTTAGACTTTTTCTGAGTCTGGAGGAATGCAAGGGGAGTTGGCAGGGGACTCTACCCGCATTATGAGGCACTATTTTGGGATACATTTATTCATTTTCACCCATTTCTATGGCTCTCCAAAAAGTTGACTTAGACTTTTTCTGAGTCTGGAGGAATGCAAGGGGAGTTGGCAGGGGACTCTACCCGCATTATGAGGCACTATTTGGGATACATTTATTCATTTTCACCCATTTCTATGGCTCTCCAAAAAGTTGACTTAGACTTTTTCTGAGTCTGGAGGAATGCAAGGGGAGTTGGCAGGGGACTCTACCCGCATTATGAGGCACTATTTTGGATACATTTTTTCATTTTCACCCATTTCTATGGCTCTCCAAAAAGTTGACTTAGACTTTTTCTGAGTCTGGAGGAATGCAAGGGAGTTGGCAGGGGACTCTACCCGCATTATGAGGCACTATTTTGGGATACATTTATTCATTTTCACCCATTTCTATGGCTCTCCAAAAGTTGACTTAGACTTTTTCTGAGTCTGGAGGAATGCAAGGGAGTTGGCAGGGGACTCTACCCGCATTATGAGGCACTATTTTGGGATACATTTATTCATTTTCACCCATTTCTATGGCTCTCTAAAAAGTTGACTTAGACTTTTCTGAGTCTGGAGGAATGCAAGGGGAGTTGGCAGGGGACTCTACCCGCATTATGAGGCACTATTTTGGGATACATTTATTCATTTTCACCCATTTCTATGGCTCTCCAAAAAGTTGACTTAGACTTTTTCTGAGTCTGGAGGAATGCAACGGGAGTTGGCAGGGGACTCTAGCCGCATTATGAGGCACTATTTTGGGATAAATGTATTCATTTTCACCCATTTTCTATGGTTCTCCAAAAAGTTGACTTAGACTTTTTCTGAATCTGGAGGAATGCAAGGGGAGTTGGCAGGAGACTCTACTCGCATTATGAGGCACTATTTGGGATACATTTTTTCATTTTCACCCATTTCTATGGTTCTCCAAAAACTTGACTTAGACTTTTTCTGAGTCTGGAGGAAAGCAAGGGGAGTTGGCAGGGGACTCTACCCGCATTATGAGGCACTATTTTGGGATACATTTTTTATTTTCACCCATTTCTATGGTTCTCCAAAAAGTTGACTTAGACTTATTCTGAGTCGGGAGGAAAGCAAGGGGAGTTGGCAGGGGACTCTACCCGCATTATAAGGCACTATTTTTGGATACATTTTTTCATTATCACCCATTTTCTATGGTTCTCCAAAAAGTTGAATTAGACTTTTCTGAATCTCGAGGAATGCAAGGGGAGTTGGCAGGGGACTCTACCCGCATTATGAGGCACTATTTTGGGATACATTTGAACACTTTTAGTCCTTTTTTATGGTTCTCCAAAAAGTTGACTTAGACTTTTTCTGAGTCTGGAGGAATGCAAGGGGAGTTGGCAGGGGACTCTACCCGCATTATGAGGCACTATTTTGGGATACATTTATTCATTTTCACCCATTTCTATGGCTCTCCAAAAAGTTGACTTAGACTTTTTCTGAGTCTGGAGGAATGCAAGGGAGTTGGCAGGGGACTCTACGCGCATGCTGAGGCACTATTTTGCGATACATTTGTTCATTTTCACCCATTTTCTATGGTTCTCCAAAAAGTTGACTTAGACTTTTTCTGAGTCTGGAGGAATGCAAGGAGTTGGCAGGGGACTCTACGCGCATGCTGAGGCACTATTTTGCGATACATTTGTTCATTTTCACGCATTTCTATGGTTCTCCAAAAAGTTGACTTATACTTTTTTTGAATCTGGAGGAATGCAAGGGAGTTGGCAGGAGACGCTACCCGCATTATGAGGCACTATTTTGGGATACATTTTTTCATTTTCACCCATTTCTAAGGTTCTCCAAAAAGTTGACTTAGACTTTTTCTGAGTCTGGAGGAATGCAAGGGGAGTTGGCAGGGGACTCTACCCGCATTATGAGGCACTATTTTGGGATGCATTTTTTCATTTTCACCCATTTCTATGGTTCTCCAAAAACTTGACTTAGACTTTTTCTGAGTCTGGAGGAATGCAAGGGGAGTTGGCAGGGGACTCTAGCCGCATTATGAGGCACTATTTTGGGATAAATGTATTCATTTTCACCCATTTTCTATGGTTCTCCAAAAAGTTGACTAAGACTTTTTCTGAATCTGGAGGAATGCAAGGGAGTTGGCAGGGGACTCTACACGCATGATGAGGCACTATTTTGGGATACATTTTTTCATTTTCACCCATTTCTATGGTTCTCCAAAAACTTGACTTAGACTTTTTCTGAGTCTGGAGGAATGCAAGGGGAGTTGGCAGGGGACTCTAACCGCATTATGAGGCACTATTTTGGGATACATTTATTCATTTTCATCCATTTTCTATGGTTCTCCAAAAAGTTGACTTAGACTTTTTCTGAGTCTGGAGGAATGCAATGGGAGTTGGCAGGGGACTCTTCCTTCAGTATGAGGCACTATTTTGGGATACATTTTTTCATTTTCACCCATCTTCTATGGTTCTCCAAAAAGTTGACTTAGACTTTTTCTGAGTCTGGAGGAATACAAGGGAGTTGACAGGGGACTCTACGCGCATGATGAGGTACTATTTTGGGATACATTTCTTCATTTTCACCCATTTTCTATGGTTCTCCAAAAAGTTGACGTAGACTTTTTCTGAGTCTGGAGGAATGCAAGGGGAGTTGGCAGGGGACTCTAGCCGCATTATGAGGCACTATTTTGGGATAAATGTATTCATTTTCACCCATTTTCTATGGTTCTCCAAAAAGTTGACTTAGACATTTCTGAGTCTGGAGGAATGCAAGGGGAGTTGGCAGGGGACTCTACACGCATTATGAGGCACTATTTTGGGATACATTTTAACACTTTTAGCCCTTTTTTATAATTCTCCAAAAAGTTGACTTAGACTTTTTCTGAGTCTGGAGGAATGCAAGGGGAGTTGGCAGGGGACTCTACCCGCATTATGAGCACTATTTTGGGATACATTTTTTCATTTTCACCCATTTATATGGTTCTCCAAAAAGTTGACTTAGACTTTTTCTGAGTCTGGAGGAATGCAAGGGGAGTTTGATGGGACTCTACAGGCCTTATGAGGCACTATTGTGGATACATTTTAACACTTTTAGCCCTTTTTTATGGTTCTTCAAAAAGTTAACTTAGACTTTTTCTGAGTCTGGAGGAATGCAAGGGGAGTTGGCAAGGGACTCTACCTGCATTATGTGGCACTATTTTGAGATACATTTTTTCATTTTCACCCATTTTCTATGGTTCTCCAAAAAATTGACTTAGACTTTTTCTGAGTCTGGAGGAATGCAATGGAGTTTGATGGGACTCTACCCGCATTATGAGGGACTATTTTGGGATACATTTTTTCATTTTCATCCATTTCTATGGTTCTCCGAAAACTTGACTTAGACTTTTTCTGAGTCTGGAGGAATGCAAGGGGAGTTGGCAGGGGACTCTAACCGCATTATGAGGCACTAATTTGGGATACATTTCTTCATATTCACCCATTTTCTATGGTTCTCCAAAAAGTTGAATTAGACTTTTTCTGGGTCTGGAGGAATGCAAGGGGAGTTGGCAGGGGACTCTACCCACATTATGAGGCACTATTTTGGGATACATTTTAACACTTTTAGTCCTTTTTTATGGTTCTCCAAAAAGTTGACTTAGACTTTTTCTGATTCTGGAGGAATGCAAGGGGAGTTTGATGGGACTCTACCTGCCTTATTAGGCACTATTTTGGGATACATTTGAACACTTTTAGCCCTTTTTTATGGTTCTCCAAAAGTTGACTTAGACTTTTTCTGAGTCTGGAGGAATGCAAGGGGAGTTGGCAGGGGACTCTAACCGCATTATGAGGCACTATTTTGGGATACATTTATTAATTTTCATCCATTTTCTATGGTTCTCCAAAAAGTTGACTTAGACTTTTTCTGAGTCTGGAGGAATGCAATTTGAGTTTGATGGGACTCTACCCGCATTATGAGGCATTATTTTGTGATACATTTTTTCATTTTCACCCATTTCTATGGTTCTCCAAAAAGTTGACTTAGACTTTTTCTTAATCTGGAGGAATGCAAGGGGAGTTGGCAGGGGACTCTACCCGCATTATGAGGGACTATTTTGGGATACATTTTTTCATTTTCACCCATTTCTATGGTTCTCCGAAAACTTGACTTAGACTTTTTCTGAGTCTGGAGGAATGCAAGGGGAGTTGGCAGGGGACTCTAACCGCATTATGAGGCACTATTTTGGGATACATTTCCTAATTTTCACCCATTTTCTATGGTTCTCCAAAAAGTTGACTTAGACTTTTTCTGGGTCTGGAGGAATGCAAGGGGAGTTGGCAGGGGACTCTACCCGCATTATGAGGCACTATTTTGGGATACATTTTAACACTTTTAGCCCTTTTTTATAATTCTCCAAAAAGTTGACTTAGACTTTTTCTGAGTCTGGAGGAATGCAATGGGAGTTTGATGGGACTCTACCCGCATTATGAGGGACTATTTTGGGATACATTTTTTCATTTTCATCCATTTCTATGGTTCTCCGAAAACTTGACTTAGACTTTTTCTGAGTCTGGAGGAATGCAAGGGGAGTTGGCAGGGGACTCTAACTGCATTATGAGGCACTAATTTGGGATACATTTCTTCATATTCACCCATTTTCTATGGTTCTCCAAAAAGTTGAATTAGACTTTTTCTGGGTCTGGAGGAATGCAAGGGGAGTTGGCAGGGGACTCTACCCACATTATGAGGCACTATTTTGGGATGCATTTTTTCATTTTCACCCATTTCTATGGTTCTCCAAAAACTTGACTTAGACTTTTTCTGAGTCTGGAGGAATGCAAGGGGAGTTGGCAGGGGACTCTAGCCGCATTATGAGGCACTATTTTGGGATAAATGTATTCATTTTCACCCATTTTCTATGGTTCTCCAAAAAGTTGACTTAGACTTTTTCTGAATCTGGAGGAATGCAAGGGGAGTTGGCAGGAGACTCTACTCGCATTATGAGGCACTATTTTGGGATACATTTTTTCATTTTCACCCATTTCTATGGTTCTCCAAAAACTTGACTTAGACTTTTTCTGAGTCTGGAGGAAAGCAAGGGGAGTTGGCAGGGGACTCTACCCGCATTATGAGGCACTATTTTGGGATACATTTTTTAATTTTCACCCATTTCTATGGTTCTCCAAAAAGTTGACTTAGACTTATTCTGAGTCGGGAGGAATGCAAGGGGAGTTGGCAGGGGACTCTACCCGCATTATAAGGCACTATTTTTGGATACATTTTTTCATTATCACCCATTTTCTATGGTTCTCCAAAAAGTTGAATGAGACTTTTTCTGAATCTCGAGGAATGCAAGGGGAGTTGGCAGGGGACTCTACCCGCATTATGAGGCACTATTTTGGGATACATTTGAACACTTTTAGTCCTTTTTTATGGTTCTCCAAAAAGTTGACTTAGACTTTTTCTGATTCTGGAGGAATGCAAGGGGAGTTGGCAGGGGACTCTAACCGCATTATGAGGCACTATTTAGGGATACATTTATTCATTTTCATCCATTTTCTATGGTTCTCCAAAAAGTTGACTTAGACTTTTTCTGAGTCTGGAGGAATGCAAGGGGAGTTGGCAGGGGACTCTACCCGCATTATGAGGCACTATTTTGGGATACATTTATTCATTTTCACCCATTTCTATGGCTCTCCAAAAAGTTGACTTAGACTTTTTCTGAGTCTGGAGGAATGCAAGGGGAGTTTGATGGGACTCTACCTGCCTTATGAGGCACTATTTTGGGATACATTTGAACACTTTTAGCCCTTTTTTATGGTTCTCCAAAAAGTTGACTTAGACTTTTTCTGAGTCTGGAGGAATGCAAGGGGAGTTGGCAGGGGACTCTACCCGCATTATGAGGCACTATTTTGGGATACATTTATTCATTTTCACCCATTTCTATGGCTCTCCAAAAAGTTGACTTAGACTTTTTCTGAGTCTGGAGGAATGCAAGGGAGTTGGCAGGGGACTCTACGCGCATGCTGAGGCACTATTTTGCGATACATTTTTTCATTTTCACCCATTTTCTATGGTTCTCCAAAAAGTTGACTTAGACTTTTTCTGAGTCTGGAGGAATGCAATGGGAGTTTGATGGGACTCTACCTGCCTTATGAGGCACTATTTTGGGATACATTTTTTCATTTTCACGCATTTCTATGGTTCTCCAAAAAGTTGACTTATACTTTTTTTGAATCTGGAGGAATGCAAGGGGAGTTGGCAGGAGACGCTACCCGCATTATGAGGCACTATTTTGGGATACATTTTTTCATTTTCACCCATTTTCTAAGGTTCTCCAAAAAGTTGACTTAGACTTTTTCTGAGTCTGGAGGAATGCAAGGGGAGTTGGCAGGGGACTCTACCCGCATTATGAGGCACTATTTTGGGATGCATTTTTTCATTTTCACCCATTTCTATGGTTCTCCAAAAACTTGACTTAGACTTTTTCTGAGTATGGAGGAATGCAAGGGGAGTTGGCAGGGGACTCTAGCCGCATTATGAGGCACTATTTTGGGATAAATGTATTCATTTTCACCCATTTTCTATGGTTCTCCAAAAAGTTGACTTAGACTTTTTCTGAATCTGGAGGAATGCAAGGGAGTTGGCAGGGGACTCTACGCGCATGATGAGGCACTATTTTGGGATACATTTTTTCATTTTCACCCATTTCTATGGTTCTCCAAAAAGTTGACTTAGACTTTTTTTGAGTCTGGAGGAATGCTAGGGGAGTTGGCAGGAGACTCTACCCGCATTATGAGGCACTATTTTGGGATACATTTTTTCATTTTCACCCATTTTCTATGGTTCTCCAAAAAGTTGACTTAGACTTTTTCTGAGTCTGGAGGACTGCAAGGGGAGTTGGCAGGGGACTCTACCCGCATTATGAGGCACTATTTTGGGATACATTTTTTCATTTTCACCCATTTTCTATGGTTCTCCAAAAAGTTGACTTAGACGTTTTCTGAGTCTGGAGGAATGCAAGGGGAGTTGGCAGGGGAGTCTACACGCATTATGAGGCACTATTTTGGGAAACATTTTTTCTTTTTCACCCATTTTTATGGTTCTCCAAAAAGTTGACTTAGACTTTTTCTGAGTCTGGAGGAATGCAAGGGGAGTTGGCAGGGGACTCTACCCGCATTATGAGGCACTATTTTGGGATACATTTGTTCATTTTCACCCATTTTCTAAGGTTCTCCAAAAAGTTGACTTAGACTTTTTCTGAGTCTGGAGGAATGCAAGGGGAGTTGGCAGGGGAATCTACCCGCATTATGAGGCACTATTTTGGGATACATTTGAACACTTTTAGCCCTTTTTTATGGTTCTCCAAAAAGTTGACTTAGACTTTTTCTGAGTCTGGAGGAATGCAATGGGAGTTTGATGGGACTCTACCTGCCTTATGAGGCACTATTTTGGGATACATTTTTTCATTTTCATCCATTTCTATGGTTCTCCAAAAAGTTGACTTAGACTTTTTTTGAGAATGGAGGAATGCAAGGGGAGTTGGCAGGAGACTCTACCCGCATTATGAGGCACTATTTTGGGATACATTTTTTCTTTTTGACCCATTTTCTAAGGTTCTCCAAAAAGTTGACTTAGACTTTTTCTGAGTCTGGAGGAATGCAAGGGGAGTTGGCAGGGGACTCTACCGGCATTATAAGGCACTATTTTGGGATACATTTTTTCATTTTTTACCCATTTTCTATGGTACTCCAAAAAGTTGACTTAGACTTTTTCTGAATCTGGAGGAATGCAAGGGGAGTTGGCAAGGGACTCTACGCGCATGATGAGGCACTATTTTGCGATACATTTCTTCATTTTCACCCATTTTCTATGGTTCTCCAAAAAGTTGACTTAGACTTTTTCTGAGTCTGGAGGAATGCAAGGGAGTTGGCAGGGGACTCTACGTGCATGATGAGGCACTATTTTGCGATACATTCCTTCATTTTCACCCATTTTCTATGGTTCTCCAAAAAGTTGACTTAGACTTTTTCTGAGTCTGGAGGAATGCAATGGGAGTTTGATGGGACTCTACCTGCCTTATGAGGCACTATTTTGGGATACATTTTTTCATTTTCACCCATTTTCTAAGGTTCTCCAAAAAGTTGACTTAGAATTTTTCTGAGTCTGGAGGAATGCAAGGGGAGTTGGCAGGGGACTCTACCCGCATTATGAGGCACTATTTTGGGATACATTTGTTCATTTTCACCCATTTTCTATGGTTCTCCAAAAAGTTGACTTAGACTTTTTCTGAGTCTGGAGGAATGCAAGGGGAGTTGGCAGGGGACTCTACCCGCATTATGAGGCACTATTTTGGGATACATTTTTTCATTTTCACCCATTTCTATGGTTCTCCAAAAACTTGACTTAGACTTTTTCTGAGTCTGGAGGAATGCAAGGGGAGTTGGCAGGGGACTCTAACCGCATTATGAGGCACTATTTTGGGATACATTTATTCATTTTCATCCATTTTCTATGGTTCTCCAAAAAGTTGACATAGACTTTTTCTGAGTCTGGAGGAATGCAATGGGAGTTTGATGGGACTCTACCCGCATTATGAGGCATTATTTTGTGATACATTTTTTCATTTTCACCCATTTCTATGGTTCTCCAAAAAGTTGACTTAGACTTTTTCTGAGTCTGGAGGAATGCAAGGGGAGTTTGATGGGACTCTACATGCCTTATGAGGCACTATTTTGGGATACATTTTAACACTTTTAGCCCTTTTTTATGGTTCTTCAAAAAGTTAACTTAGACTTTTTCTGAGTCTGGAGGAATGCAAGGGGAGTTGGCAAGGGACTCTACCTGCATTATGAGGCACTATTTTGAGATACATTTTTTCATTTTCACCCATTTTCTATGGTTCTCCAAAAAATTGACTTAGACTTTTTCTGAGTCTGGAGGAATGCAATGGGAGTTTGATGGGACTCTACCCGCATTATGAGGGACTATTTTGGGATACATTTTTTCATTTTCATCCATTTCTATGGTTCTCCGAAAACTTGACTTAGACTTATTCTGAGTCTGGAGGAATGCAAGGGGAGTTGGCAGGGGACTCTAACCGCATTATGAGGCACTAATTTGGGATACATTTCTTCATATTCACCCATTTTCTATGGTTCTCCAAAAAGTTGAATTAGACTTTTTCTGGGTCTGGAGGAATGCAAGGGGAGTCGGCAAGGGACTCTACCCACATTATGAGGCACTATTTTGGGATACATTTTAACACTTTTAGCCCTTTTTTATAATTCTCCAAAAAGTTGACTTAGACTTTTTCTGAGTCTGGAGGAATGCAAGGGGAGTTGGCAGGGGACTCTACCCGCATTATGAGGCACTATTTTGGGATACATTTTTTCATTTTCACCCATTTCTATGGTTCTCCAAAAAGTTGACTTAGACTTTTTCTGAGTCTGGAGGAATGCAAGGGGAGTTGGCAGGGGACTCTACCCACATTATGAGGCACTATTTTGGGATACATTTTTTCATTTTCACCAATTTCTATGGTTCTCCAAAAAGTTGACTTAGACTTTTTCTGAGTCTGGAGGAATGCAAGGGGAGTTTGATGGGACTCTACCTGCCTTATGAGGCACTATTTTGGGATACATTTTAACACTTTTAGCCCTTTTTTATGGTTCTTCAAAAAGTTAACTTAGACTTTTTCTGAATCTGGAGGAATGCAAGGGGAGTTGGCAGGAGACTCTACTCGCATTATGAGGCACTATTTTGGGATACATTTTTTCATTTTCACCCATTTCTATGGTTCTCCAAAAACTTGACTTAGACTTTTTCTGAGTCTGGAGGAAAGCAAGGGGAGTTGGCAGGGGACTCTACCCGCATTATGAGGCACTATTTTGGGATACATTTTTTCATTTTCACCCATTTTCTATGGTTCTCCAAAAAGTTGACTTAGACTTTTTCTGAGTCTGGAGGAATGCAATGGGAGTTTGATGGGACTCTACCTGCCTTATGAGGCACTATTTTGGGATACATTTTTTCATTTTCACGCATTTCTATGGTTCTCCAAAAAGTTGACTTATACTTTTTTTGAGTCTGGAGGAATGCAAGGGGAGTTGGCAGGAGACGCTACCCGCATTATGAGGCACTATTTTGGGATACATTTTTTCATTTTCACCCATTTTCTAAGGTTCTCCAAAAAGTTGACTTAGACTTTTTCTGAGTCTGGAGGAATGCAAGGGGAGTTGGCAGGGGACTCTACCCGCATTATGAGGCACTATTTTGGGATGCATTTTTTCATTTTCACCCATTTCTATGGTTCTCCAAAAACTTGACTTAGACTTTTTCTGAGTCTGGAGGAATGCAAGGGGAGTTGGCAGGGGACTCTAGCCGCATTATGAGGCACTATTTTGGGATAAATGTATTCATTTTCACCCATTTTCTATCGTTCTCCAAAAAGTTGACTTAGACTTTTTCTGAATCTGGAGGAATGCAAGGGAGTTGGCAGGAGACTCTACGCGCATGATGAGGCACTATTTTGGGATACATTTTTTCATTTTCACCCATTTCTATGGTTCTCCAAAAAGTTGACTTAGACTTTTTTTGAGTCTGGAGGAATGCTAGGGGAGTTGGCAGGAGACTCTACCCGCATTATGAGGCACTATTTTGGGATACATTTTTTCATTTTCACCCATTTTCTAAGGTTCTCCAAAAAGTTGACTTAGACTTTTTTTGAGTCTGGAGGAATGCAAGGGGAGTTTGATGGGACTCTACCTGCCTTATGAGGCACTATTTTGGGATACATTTGAACACTTTTAGCCCTTTTTATGGTTCTCCAAAAAGTTGACTTAGACTTTTTCTGAGTCTGGAGGAATGCAATGGGAGTTTGATGGGACTCTACCTGCCTTATGAGGCACTATTTTGGGATACATTTTTTCATTTTGACCCATTTCTATGGTTCTCCAAAAAGTTGACTTAGACTTTTTTTGAGTCTGGAGGAATGCAAGGGGAGTTGGCAGGAGACTCTACCCGTATTATGAGGCACTATTTTGGGATACATTTTTTCATTTTCACCCATTTTCTAAGGTTCTCCAAAAAGTTGACTTAGACTTTTTCTGAGTCTGGAGGAATGCAAGGGGAGTTTGATGGGACTCTACCTGCCTTATGAGGCACTATTTTGGAATACATTTGAACACTTTTAGCCCTTTTTTATGGTTCTCCAAAAAGTTGACTTAGACTTTTTCTGAGTCTGGAGGAATGCAAGGGGAGTTGGCAGGGGACTCTACCCGCATTATGAGGCACTATTTTGGGATACATTTATTCATTTTCACCCATTTCTATGGCTCTCCAAAAAGTTGACTTAGACTTTTTCTGAGTCTGGAGGAATGCAAGGGGAGTTGGCAGGGGACTCTACCCGCATTATGAGGCACTATTTTGGGATACATTTATTCATTTTCACCCATTTCTATGGCTCTCCAAAAAGTTGACTTAGACTTTTTCTGAGTCTGGAGGAATGCAAGGGGAGTTGGCAGGGGACTCTACCCGCATTATGAGGCACTATTTTGGGATACATTTTTTCATTTTCACCCATTTCTATGGCTCTCCAAAAAGTTGACTTAGACTTTTTCTGAGTCTGGAGGAATGCAAGGGGAGTTGGCAGGGGACTCTACCCGCATTATGAGGCACTATTTTGGGATACATTTATTCATTTTCACCCATTTCTATGGCTCTCCAAAAAGTTGACTTAGACTTTTTCTGAGTCTGGAGGAATGCAAGGGGAGTTGGCAGGGGACTCTACCCGCATTATGAGGCACTATTTTGGGATACATTTATTCATTTTCACCCATTTCTATGGCTCTCTAAAAAGTTGACTTAGACTTTTTCTGAGTCTGGAGGAATGCAAGGGGAGTTGGCAGGGGACTCTACCCGCATTATGAGGCACTATTTTGGGATACATTTATTCATTTTCACCCATTTCTATGGCTCTCCAAAAAGTTGACTTAGACTTTTTCTGAGTCTGGAGGAATGCAACGGGAGTTGGCAGGGGACTCTAGCCGCATTATGAGGCACTATTTTGGGATAAATGTATTCATTTTCACCCATTTTCTATGGTTCTCCAAAAAGTTGACTTAGACTTTTTCTGAATCTGGAGGAATGCAAGGGGAGTTGGCAGGAGACTCTACTCGCATTATGAGGCACTATTTTGGGATACATTTTTTCATTTTCACCCATTTCTATGGTTCTCCAAAAACTTGACTTAGACTTTTTCTGAGTCTGGAGGAAAGCAAGGGGAGTTGGCAGGGGACTCTACCCGCATTATGAGGCACTATTTTGGGATACATTTTTTAATTTTCACCCATTTCTATGGTTCTCCAAAAAGTTGACTTAGACTTATTCTGAGTCGGGAGGAAAGCAAGGGGAGTTGGCAGGGGACTCTACCCGCATTATAAGGCACTATTTTTGGATACATTTTTTCATTATCACCCATTTTCTATGGTTCTCCAAAAAGTTGAATTAGACTTTTTCTGAATCTCGAGGAATGCAAGGGGAGTTGGCAGGGGACTCTACCCGCATTATGAGGCACTATTTTGGGATACATTTGAACACTTTTAGTCCTTTTTTATGGTTCTCCAAAAAGTTGACTTAGACTTTTTCTGAGTCTGGAGGAATGCAAGGGGAGTTGGCAGGGGACTCTACCCGCATTATGAGGCACTATTTTGGGATACATTTATTCATTTTCACCCATTTCTATGGCTCTCCAAAAAGTTGACTTAGACTTTTTCTGAGTCTGGAGGAATGCAAGGGAGTTGGCAGGGGACTCTACGCGCATGCTGAGGCACTATTTTGCGATACATTTGTTCATTTTCACCCATTTTCTATGGTTCTCCAAAAAGTTGACTTAGACTTTTTCTGAGTCTGGAGGAATGCAAGGGAGTTGGCAGGGGACTCTACGCGCATGCTGAGGCACTATTTTGCGATACATTTGTTCATTTTCACGCATTTCTATGGTTCTCCAAAAAGTTGACTTATACTTTTTTTGAATCTGGAGGAATGCAAGGGGAGTTGGCAGGAGACGCTACCCGCATTATGAGGCACTATTTTGGGATACATTTTTTCATTTTCACCCATTTTCTAAGGTTCTCCAAAAAGTTGACTTAGACTTTTTCTGAGTCTGGAGGAATGCAAGGGGAGTTGGCAGGGGACTCTACCCGCATTATGAGGCACTATTTTGGGATGCATTTTTTCATTTTCACCCATTTCTATGGTTCTCCAAAAACTTGACTTAGACTTTTTCTGAGTCTGGAGGAATGCAAGGGGAGTTGGCAGGGGACTCTAGCCGCATTATGAGGCACTATTTTGGGATAAATGTATTCATTTTCACCCATTTTCTATGGTTCTCCAAAAAGTTGACTAAGACTTTTTCTGAATCTGGAGGAATGCAAGGGAGTTGGCAGGGGACTCTACACGCATGATGAGGCACTATTTTGGGATACATTTTTTCATTTTCACCCATTTCTATGGTTCTCCAAAAACTTGACTTAGACTTTTTCTGAGTCTGGAGGAATGCAAGGGGAGTTGGCAGGGGACTCTAACCGCATTATGAGGCACTATTTTGGGATACATTTATTCATTTTCATCCATTTTCTATGGTTCTCCAAAAAGTTGACTTAGACTTTTTCTGAGTCTGGAGGAATGCAATGGGAGTTGGCAGGGGACTCTTCCTTCAGTATGAGGCACTATTTTGGGATACATTTTTTCATTTTCACCCATCTTCTATGGTTCTCCAAAAAGTTGACTTAGACTTTTTCTGAGTCTGGAGGAATACAAGGGAGTTGACAGGGGACTCTACGCGCATGATGAGGTACTATTTTGGGATACATTTCTTCATTTTCACCCATTTTCTATGGTTCTCCAAAAAGTTGACGTAGACTTTTTCTGAGTCTGGAGGAATGCAAGGGGAGTTGGCAGGGGACTCTAGCCGCATTATGAGGCACTATTTTGGGATAAATGTATTCATTTTCACCCATTTTCTATGGTTCTCCAAAAAGTTGACTTAGACATTTTCTGAGTCTGGAGGAATGCAAGGGGAGTTGGCAGGGGACTCTACACGCATTATGAGGCACTATTTTGGGATACATTTTAACACTTTTAGCCCTTTTTTATAATTCTCCAAAAAGTTGACTTAGACTTTTTCTGAGTCTGGAGGAATGCAAGGGGAGTTGGCAGGGGACTCTACCCGCATTATGAGGCACTATTTTGGGATACATTTTTTCATTTTCACCCATTTATATGGTTCTCCAAAAAGTTGACTTAGACTTTTTCTGAGTCTGGAGGAATGCAAGGGGAGTTTGATGGGACTCTACAGGCCTTATGAGGCACTATTGTGGGATACATTTTAACACTTTTAGCCCTTTTTTATGGTTCTTCAAAAAGTTAACTTAGACTTTTTCTGAGTCTGGAGGAATGCAAGGGGAGTTGGCAAGGGACTCTACCTGCATTATGTGGCACTATTTTGAGATACATTTTTTCATTTTCACCCATTTTCTATGGTTCTCCAAAAAATTGACTTAGACTTTTTCTGAGTCTGGAGGAATGCAATGGGAGTTTGATGGGACTCTACCCGCATTATGAGGGACTATTTTGGGATACATTTTTTCATTTTCATCCATTTCTATGGTTCTCCGAAAACTTGACTTAGACTTTTTCTGAGTCTGGAGGAATGCAAGGGGAGTTGGCAGGGGACTCTAACCGCATTATGAGGCACTAATTTGGGATACATTTCTTCATATTCACCCATTTTCTATGGTTCTCCAAAAAGTTGAATTAGACTTTTTCTGGGTCTGGAGGAATGCAAGGGGAGTTGGCAGGGGACTCTACCCACATTATGAGGCACTATTTTGGGATACATTTTAACACTTTTAGTCCTTTTTTATGGTTCTCCAAAAAGTTGACTTAGACTTTTTCTGATTCTGGAGGAATGCAAGGGGAGTTTGATGGGACTCTACCTGCCTTATTAGGCACTATTTTGGGATACATTTGAACACTTTTAGCCCTTTTTTATGGTTCTCCAAAAAGTTGACTTAGACTTTTTCTTAGTCTGGAGGAATGCAAGGGGAGTTGGCAGGGGACTCTACCCGCATTATGAGGCACTATTTTGGGATACATTTATTCATTTTCACCCATTTCTATGGCTCTCCAAAAAGTTGACTTAGACTTTTTCTGAGTCTGGAGGAATGCAAGGGAGTTGGCAGGGGACTCTACGCGCATGCTGAGGCACTATTTTGCGATACATTTGTTCATTTTCACCCATTTTCTATGGTTCTCCAAAAAGTTGACTTAGACTTTTTCTGAGTCTGGAGGAATGCAATGGGAGTTTGATGGGACTCTACCTGCCTTATGAGGCACTATTTTGGGATACATTTTTTCATTTTCACGCATTTCTATGGTTCTCCAAAAAGTTGACTTATACTTTTTTTGAATCTGGAGGAATGCAAGGGGAGTTGGCAGGAGACGCTACCCGCATTATGAGGCACTATTTTGGGATACATTTTTTCATTTTCACCCATTTTCTAAGGTTCTCCAAAAAGTTGACTTAGACTTTTTCTGAGTCTGGAGGAATGCAAGGGGAGTTGGCAGGGGACTCTACCCGCATTATGAGGCACTATTTTGGGATGCATTTTTTCATTTTCACCCATTTCTATGGTTCTCCAAAAACTTGACTTAGACTTTTTCTGAGTCTGGAGGAATGCAAAGGGAGTTGGCAGGGGACTCTAGCCGCATTATGAGGCACTATTTTGGGATAAATGTATTCATTTTCACCCATTTTCTATGGTTCTCCAAAAAGTTGACTAAGACTTTTTCTGAATCTGGAGGAATGCAAGGGAGTTGGCAGGGGACTCTACACGCATGATGAGGCACTATTTTGGGATACATTTTTTCATTTTCACCCATTTCTATGGTTCTCCAAAAAGTTGACTTAGACTTTTTTTGAGTCTGGAGGAATGCTAGGGGAGTTGGCAGGAGACTCTACCCGTATTATGAGGCACTATTTTGGGAAACATTTTTTCTTTTTCACCCATTTTTATGGTTCTCCAAAAAGTTGACTTAGACTTTTTCTGAGTCTGGAGGAATGCAAGGAGAGTTTGATGGGACTCTACCTGCCTTATGAGGCACTATTTTGGAATACATTTGAACACTTTTAGCCCTTTTTTATGGTTCTCCAAAAAGTTGACTTAGACGTTTTCTGAGTCTGGAGGAATGCAAGGGGAGTTGGCAGGGGACTCTACCCGCATTATGAGGCACTATTTTGCGATACATTTCTTCATTTTCACCCATTTTCTATGGTTCTCCAAAAAGTTGACTTAGACTTTTTCTGAGTCTGGAGGAATGCAATTTGAGTTTGATGGGACTCTACCCGCATTATGAGGCATTATTTTGTGATACATTTTTTCATTTTCACCCATTTCTATGGTTCTCCAAAAAGTTGACTTAGACTTTTTCTTAATCTGGAGGAATGCAAGGGGAGTTGGCAGGGGACTCTACCCGCATTATGAGGGACTATTTTGGGATACATTTTTTCATTTTCACCCATTTCTATGGTTCTCCGAAAACTTGACTTAGACTTTTTCTGAGTCTGGAGGAATGCAAGGGGAGTTGGCAGGGGACTCTAACCGCATTATGAGGCACTATTTTGGGATACATTTCCTAATTTTCACCCATTTTCTATGGTTCTCCAAAAAGTTGACTTAGACTTTTTCTGGGTCTGGAGGAATGCAAGGGGAGTTGGCAGGGGACTCTACCCGCATTATGAGGCACTATTTTGGGATACATTTTAACACTTTTAGCCCTTTTTTATAATTCTCCAAAAAGTTGACTTAGACTTTTTCTGAGTCTGGAGGAATGCAATGGGAGTTTGATGGGACTCTACCCGCATTATGAGGGACTATTTTGGGATACATTTTTTCATTTTCATCCATTTCTATGGTTCTCCGAAAACTTGACTTAGACTTTTTCTGAGTCTGGAGGAATGCAAGGGGAGTTGGCAGGGGACTCTAACTGCATTATGAGGCACTAATTTGGGATACATTTCTTCATATTCACCCATTTTCTATGGTTCTCCAAAAAGTTGAATTAGACTTTTTCTGGGTCTGGAGGAATGCAAGGGGAGTTGGCAGGGGACTCTACCCACATTATGAGGCACTATTTTGGGATGCATTTTTTCATTTTCACACATTTCTATGGTTCTCCAAAAACTTGACTTAGACTTTTTCTGAGTCTGGAGGAATGCAAGGGGAGTTGGCAGGGGACTCTAGCCGCATTATGAGGCACTATTTTGGGATAAATGTATTCATTTTCACCCATTTTCTATGGTTCTCCAAAAAGTTGACTTAGACTTTTTCTGAATCTGGAGGAATGCAAGGGGAGTTGGCAGGAGACTCTACTCGCATTATGAGGCACTATTTTGGGATACATTTTTTCATTTTCACCCATTTCTATGGTTCTCCAAAAACTTGACTTAGACTTTTTCTGAGTCTGGAGGAAAGCAAGGGGAGTTGGCAGGGGACTCTACCCGCATTATGAGGCACTATTTTGGGATACATTTTTTCATTTTCACCCATTTCTATGGTTCTCCAAAAAGTTGACTTAGACTTATTCTGAGTCGGGAGGAATGCAAGGGGAGTTGGCAGGGGACTCTACCCGCATTATAAGGCACTATTTTTGGATACATTTTTTCATTATCACCCATTTTCTATGGTTCTCCAAAAAGTTGAATGAGACTTTTTCTGAATCTCGAGGAATGCAAGGGGAGTTGGCAGGGGACTCTACCCGCATTATGAGGCACTATTTTGGGATACATTTGAACACTTTTAGTCCTTTTTTTATGGTTCTCCAAAAAGTTGACTTAGACTTTTTCTGATTCTGGAGGAATGCAAGGGGAGTTGGCAGGGGACTCTACCCGCATTATGAGGCACTATTTTCGGATGCATTTTTTCATTTTCACCCATTTCTATGGTTCTCCAAAAACTTGACTTAGACTTTTTCTGAGTCTGGAGGAATGCAAGGGGAGTTGGCAGGGGACTCTAGCCGCATTATGAGGCACTATTTTGGGATAAATGTATTCATTTTCACCCATTTTCTATGGTTCTCCAAAAAGTTGACTTAGACTTTTTCTGAATCTGGAGGAATGCAAGGGAGTTGGCAGGGGACTCTACGCGCATGATGAGGCACTATTTTGGGATACATTTTTTCATTTTCACCCATTTCTATGGTTCTCCAAAAAGTTGACTTAGACTTTTTTTGAGTCTGGAGGAATGCTAGGGGAGTTGGCAGGAGACTCTACCCGCATTATGAGGCACTATTTTGGGATACATTTTTTCATTTTCACCCATTTTCTATGGTTCTCCAAAAAGTTGACTTAGACTTTTTCTGAGTCTGGAGGACTGCAAGGGGAGTTGGCAGGGGACTCTACCCGCATTATGAGGCACTATTTTGGGATACATTTTTTCATTTTCACCCATTTTCTATGGTTCTCCAAAAAGTTGACTTAGACGTTTTCTGAGTCTGGAGGAATGCAAGGGGAGTTGGCAGGGGAGTCTACACGCATTATGAGGCACTATTTTGGGAAACATTTTTTCTTTTTCACCCATTTTTATGGTTCTCCAAAAAGTTGACTTAGACTTTTTCTGAGTCTGGAGGAATGCAAGGGGAGTTGGCAGGGGACTCTACCCGCATTATGAGGCACTATTTTGGGATACATTTGTTCATTTTCACCCATTTTCTAAGGTTCTCCAAAAAGTTGACTTAGACTTTTTCTGAGTCTGGAGGAATGCAAGGGGAGTTGGCAGGGGAATCTACCCGCATTATGAGGCACTATTTTGGGATACATTTGAACACTTTTAGCCCTTTTTTATGGTTCTCCAAAAAGTTGACTTAGACTTGTTCTGAGTCTGGAGGAATGCAATGGGAGTTTGATGGGACTCTACCTGCCTTATGAGGCACTATTTTGGGATACATTTTTTCATTTTCATCCATTTCTATGGTTCTCCAAAAAGTTGACTTAGACTTTTTTTGAGAATGGAGGAATGCAAGGGGAGTTGGCAGGAGACTCTACCCGCATTATGAGGCACTATTTTGGGATACATTTTTTCTTTTTGACCCATTTTCTAAGGTTCTCCAAAAAGTTGACTTAGACTTTTTCTGAGTCTGGAGGAATGCAAGGGGAGTTGGCAGGGGACTCTACCGGCATTATAAGGCACTATTTTGGGATACATTTTTTCATTTTTTACCCATTTTCCATGGTTCTCCAAAAAGTTGACTTAGACTTTTTCTGAATCTGGAGGAATGCAAGGGGAGTTGGCAAGGGACTCTACGCGCATGATGAGGCACTATTTTGCGATACATTTCTTCATTTTCACCCATTTTCTATGGTTCTCCAAAAAGTTGACTTAGACTTTTTCTGAGTCTGGAGGAATGTAAGGGAGTTGGCAGGGGACTCTACGTGCATGATGAGGCACTATTTTGCGATACATTTCTTCATTTTCACCCATTTTCTATGGTTCTCCAAAAAGTTGACTTAGACTTTTTCTGAGTCTGGAGGAATGCAATGGGAGTTTGATGGGACTCTACCTGCCTTATGAGGCACTATTTTGGGATACATTTTTTCATTTTCACCCATTTTCTAAGGTTCTCCAAAAAGTTGACTTAGAATTTTTCTGAGTCTGGAGGAATGCAAGGGGAGTTGGCAAGGGACTCTACCTGCATTATGAGGCACTATTTTGAGATACATTTTTTCATTTTCACCCATTTTCTATGGTTCTCCAAAAAATTGACTTAGACTTTTTCTGAGTCTGGAGGAATGCAATGGGAGTTTGATGGGACTCTACCCGCATTATGAGGGACTATTTTGGGATACATTTTTTCATTTTCATCCATTTCTATGGTTCTCCGAAATCTTGACTTAGACTTTTTCTGAGTCTGGAGGAATGCAAGGGGAGTTGGCAGGGGACTCTAACCGCATTATGAGGCACTAATTTGGGATACATTTCTTCATATTCACCCATTTTCTATGGTTCTCCAAAAAGTTGAATTAGACATTTTCTGGGTCTGGAGGAATGCAAGGGGAGTTGGCAGGGGACTCTACCCACATTATGAGGCACTATTTTGGGATACATTTTAACACTTTTAGCCCTTTTTTATAATTCTCCAAAAAGTTGACTTAGACTTTTTCTGAGTCTGGAGGAATGCAAGGGGAGTTGGCAGGGGACTCTACCCACATTATGAGGCACTATTTTGGGATACATTTTAACACTTTTAGCCCTTTTTTATAATTCTCCAAAAAGTTGACTTAGACTTTTTCTGAGTCTGGAGGAATGCAAGGGGAGTTGGCAGGGGACTCTACCCGCATTATGAGGCACTATTTTGGGATACATTTTTTCATTTTCACCCATTTCTATGGTTCTCCAAAAAGTTGACTTAGACTTTTTCTGAGTCTGGAGGAATGCAAGGGGAGTTGGCAGGGGACTCTACCCACATTATGAGGCACTATTTTGGGATACATTTTTTCATTTTCACCAATTTCTATGGTTCTCCAAAAAGTTGACTTAGACTTTTTCTGAGTCTGGAGGAATGCAAGGGGAGTTTGATGGGACTCTACCTGCCTTATGAGGCACTATTTTGGGATACATTTTAACACTTTTAGCCCTTTTTTATGGTTCTTCAAAAAGTTAACTTAGACTTTTTCTGAATCTGGAGGAATGCAAGGGGAGTTGGCAGGAGACTCTACTCGCATTATGAGGCACTATTTTGGGATACATTTTTTCATTTTCACCCATTTCTATGGTTCTCCAAAAACTTGACTTAGACTTTTTCTGAGTCTGGAGGAAAGCAAGGGGAGTTGGCAGGGGACTCTACCCGCATTATGAGGCACTATTTTGGGATACATTTTTTCATTTTCACCCATTTTCTATGGTTCTCCAAAAAGTTGACTTAGACTTTTTCTGAGTCTGGAGGAATGCAATGGGAGTTTGATGGGACTCTACCTGCCTTATGAGGCACTATTTTGGGATACATTTTTTCATTTTCACGCATTTCTATGGTTCTCCAAAAAGTTGACTTATACTTTTTTTGAGTCTGGAGGAATGCAAGGGGAGTTGGCAGGAGACGCTACCCGCATTATGAGGCACTATTTTGGGATACATTTATTCATTTTCATCCATTTTCTATGGTTCTCCAAAAAGTTGACATAGACTTTTTCTGAGTCTGGAGGAATGCAATGGGAGTTTGATGGGACTCTACCCGCATTATGAGGCATTATTTTGTGATACATTTTTTCATTTTCACCCATTTCTATGGTTCTCCAAAAAGTTGACTTAGACTTTTTCTGAGTCTGGAGGAATGCAAGGGAAGTTTGATGGGACTCTACATGCCTTATGAGGCACTATTTTGGGATACATTTTAACACTTCTAGCCCTTTTTTATGGTTCTTCAAAAAGTTAACTTAGACTTTTTCTGAGTCTGGAGGAATGCAAGGGGAGTTGGCAAGGGACTCTACCTGCATTATGAGGCACTATTTTGAGATACATTTTTTCATTTTCACCCATTTTCTATGGTTCTCCAAAAAATTGACTTAGACTTTTTCTGAGTCTGGAGGAATGCAATGGGAGTTTGATGGGACTCTACCCGCATTATGAGGGACTATTTTGGGATACATTTTTTCATTTTCATCCATTTCTATGGTTCTCCGAAATCTTGACTTAGACTTTTTCTGAGTCTGGAGGAATGCAAGGGGAGTTGGCAGGGGACTCTAACCGCATTATGAGGCACTAATTTGGGATACATTTCTTCATATTCACCCATTTTCTATGGTTCTCCAAAAAGTTGAATTAGACATTTTCTGGGTCTGGAGGAATGCAAGGGGAGTTGGCAGGGGACTCTACCCACATTATGAGGCACTATTTTGGGATACATTTTAACACTTTTAGCCCTTTTTTATAATTCTCCAAAAAGTTGACTTAGACTTTTTCTGAGTCTGGAGGAATGCAAGGGGAGTTGGCAGGGGACTCTACCCGCATTATGAGGCACTATTTTGGGATACATTTTTTCATTTTCACCCATTTCTATGGTTCTCCAAAAAGTTGACTTAGACTTTTTCTGAGTCTGGAGGAATGCAAGGGGAGTTGGCAGGGGACTCTACCCACATTATGAGGCACTATTTTGGGATACATTTTTTCATTTTCACCAATTTCTATGGTTCTCCAAAAAGTTGACTTAGACTTTTTCTGAGTCTGGAGGAATGCAAGGGGAGTTGGCAGGGGACTCTACCCGCATTATGAGGCACTATTTTGGGATACATTTGTTCATTTTCACCCATTTTCTATGGTTCTCCAAAAAGTTGACTTAGACTTTTTCTGAGTCTGGAGGAATGCAAGGGGAGTTGGCAGGGGACTCTACCCGCATTATGAGGCACTATTTTGGGATACATTTATTCATTTTCATCCATTTTCTATGGTTCTCCAAAAAGTTGACATAGACTTTTTCTGAGTCTGGAGGAATGCAATGGGAGTTTGATGGGACTCTACCCGCATTATGAGGCATTATTTTGTGATACATTTTTTCATTTTCACCCATTTCTATGGTTCTCCAAAAAGTTGACTTAGACTTTTTCTGAGTCTGGAGGAATGCAAGGGAAGTTTGATGGGACTCTACATGCCTTATGAGGCACTATTTTGGGATACATTTTAACACTTTTAGCCCTTTTTTATGGTTCTTCAAAAAGTTAACTTAGACTTTTTCTGAGTCTGGAGGAATGCAAGGGGAGTTGGCAAGGGACTCTACCTGCATTATGAGGCACTATTTTGAGATACATTTTTTCATTTTCACCCATTTTCTATGGTTCTCCAAAAAATTGACTTAGACTTTTTCTGAGTCTGGAGGAATGCAATGGGAGTTTGATGGGACTCTACCCGCATTATGAGGGACTATTTTGGGATACATTTTTTCATTTTCATCCATTTCTATGGTTCTCCGAAAACTTGACTTAGACTTTTTCTGAGTCTGGAGGAATGCAAGGGGAGTTGGCAGGGGACTCTAACCGCATTATGAGGCACTAATTTGGGATACATTTCTTCATATTCACCCATTTTCTATGGTTCTCCAAAAAGTTGAATTAGACATTTTCTGGGTCTGGAGGAATGCAAGGGGAGTTGGCAGGGGACTCTACCCACATTATGAGGCACTATTTTGGGATACATTTTAACACTTTTAGCCCTTTTTTATAATTCTCCAAAAAGTTGACTTAGACTTTTTCTGAGTCTGGAGGAATGCAAGGGGAGTTGGCAGGGGACTCTACCCGCATTATGAGGCACTATTTTGGGATACATTTTTTCATTTTCACCCATTTCTATGGTTCTCCAAAAAGTTGACTTAGACTTTTTCTGAGTCTGGAGGAATGCAAGGGGAGTTGGCAGGGGACTCTACCCACATTATGAGGCACTATTTTGGGATACATTTTTTCATTTTCACCAATTTCTATGGTTCTCCAAAAAGTTGACTTAGACTTTTTCTGAGTCTGGAGGAATGCAAGGGGAGTTTGATGGGACTCTACCTGCCTTATGAGGCACTATTTTGGGATACATTTTAACACTTTTAGCCCTTTTTTATGGTTCTTCAAAAAGTTAACTTAGACTTTTTCTGAATCTGGAGGAATGCAAGGGGAGTTGGCAGGAGACTCTACTCGCATTATGAGGCACTATTTTGGGATACATTTTTTCATTTTCACCCATTTCTATGGTTCTCCAAAAACTTGACTTAGACTTTTTCTGAGTCTGGAGGAAAGCAAGGGGAGTTGGCAGGGGACTCTACCCGCATTATGAGGCACTATTTTGGGATACATTTTTTCATTTTCACCCATTTTCTATGGTTCTCCAAAAAGTTGACTTAGACTTTTTCTGAGTCTGGAGGAATGCAATGGGAGTTTGATGGGACTCTACCTGCCTTATGAGGCACTATTTTGGGATACATTTTTTCATTTTCACGCATTTCTATGGTTCTCCAAAAAGTTGACTTATACTTTTTTTGAGTCTGGAGGAATGCAAGGGGAGTTGGCAGGAGACGCTACCCGCATTATGAGGCACTATTTTGGGATACATTTTTTCATTTTCACCCATTTTCTAAGGTTCTCCAAAAAGTTGACTTAGACTTTTTCTGAGTCTGGAGGAATGCAAGGGGAGTTGGCAGGGGACTCTAGCCGCATTATGAGGCACTATTTTGGGATAAATGTATTCATTTTCACCCATTTTCTATGGTTCTCCAAAAAGTTGACTTAGACTTTTTCTGAATCTGGAGGAATGCAAGGGAGTTGGCAGGAGACTCTACGCGCATGATGAGGCACTATTTTGGGATACATTTTTTCATTTTCACCCATTTCTATGGTTCTCCAAAAAGTTGACTTAGACTTTTTTTGAGTCTGGAGGAATGCTAGGGGAGTTGGCAGGAGACTCTACCCGCATTATGAGGCACTATTTTGGGATACATTTTTTCATTTTCACCCATTTTCTAAGGTTCTCCAAAAAGTTGACTTAGACTTTTTCTGAGTCTGGAGGAATGCAAGGGGAGTTTGATGGGACTCTACCTGCCTTATGAGGCACTATTTTGGGATACATTTGAACACTTTTAGCCCTTTTTATGGTTCTCCAAAAAGTTGACTTAGACTTTTTCTGAGTCTGGAGGAATGCAATGGGAGTTTGATGGGACTCTACCTGCCTTATGAGGCACTATTTTGGGATACATTTTTTCATTTTGACCCATTTCTATGGTTCTCCAAAAAGTTGACTTAGACTTTTTTTGAGTCTGGAGGAATGCAAGGGGAGTTGGCAGGAGACTCTACCCGTATTATGAGGCACTATTTTGGGATACATTTTTTCATTTTCACCCATTTTCTAAGGTTCTCCAAAAAGTTGACTTAGACTTTTTCTGAGTCTGGAGGAATGCAAGGGGAGTTTGATGGGACTCTACCTGCCTTATGAGGCACTATTTTGGAATACATTTGAACACTTTTAGCCCTTTTTTATGGTTCTCCAAAAAGTTGACTTAGACTTTTTCTGAGTCTGGAGGAATGCAAGGGGAGTTGGCAGGGGACTCTACCCGCATTATGAGGCACTATTTTGGGATACATTTATTCATTTTCACCCATTTCTATGGCTCTCCAAAAACTTGACTTAGACTTTTTCTGAGTCTGGAGGAATGCAAGGGGAGTTGGCAGGGGACTCTACCCGCATTATGAGGCACTATTTTGGGATACATTTATTCATTTTCACCCATTTCTATGGCTCTCCAAAAAGTTGACTTAGACTTTTTCTGAGTCTGGAGGAATGCAAGGGGAGTTGGCAGGGGACTCTACCCGCATTATGAGGCACTATTTTGGGATACATTTTTTCATTTTCACCCATTTCTATGGCTCTCCAAAAAGTTGACTTAGACTTTTTCTGAGTCTGGAGGAATGCAAGGGGAGTTGGCAGGGGACTCTACCCGCATTATGAGGCACTATTTTGGGATACATTTATTCATTTTCACCCATTTCTATGGCTCTCCAAAAAGTTGACTTAGACTTTTTCTGAGTCTGGAGGAATGCAAGGGGAGTTGGCAGGGGACTCTACCCGCATTATGAGGCACTATTTTGGGATACATTTATTCATTTTCACCCATTTCTATGGCTCTCCAAAAAGTTGACTTAGACTTTTTCTGAGTCTGGAGGAATGCAAGGGGAGTTGGCAGGGGACTCTACCCGCATTATGAGGCACTATTTTGGGATACATTTATTCATTTTCACCCATTTCTATGGCTCTCCAAAAAGTTGACTTAGACTTTTTCTGAGTCTGGAGGAATGCAAGGGGAGTTGGCAGGGGACTCTAGCCGCATTATGAGGCACTATTTTGGGATAAATGTATTCATTTTCACCCATTTTCTTATGGTTCTCCAAAAAGTTGACTTAGACTTTTTCTGAATCTGGAGGAATGCAAGGGGAGTTGGCAGGAGACTCTACTCGCATTATGAGGCACTATTTTGGGATACATTTTTTCATTTTCACCCATTTCTATGGTTCTCCAAAAACTTGACTTAGACTTTTTCTGAGTCTGGAGGAAAGCAAGGGGAGTTGGCAGGGGACTCTACCCGCATTATGAGGCACTATTTTGGGATACATTTTTTAATTTTCACCCATTTCTATGGTTCTCCAAAAAGTTGACTTAGACTTATTCTGAGTCGGGAGGAAAGCAAGGGGAGTTGGCAGGGGACTCTACCCGCATTATAAGGCACTATTTTTGGATACATTTTTTCATTATCACCCATTTTCTATGGTTCTCCAAAAAGTTGAATTAGACTTTTTCTGAATCTCGAGGAATGCAAGGGGAGTTGGCAGGGGACTCTACCCGCATTATGAGGCACTATTTTGGGATACATTTGAACACTTTTAGTCCTTTTTTATGGTTCTCCAAAAAGTTGACTTAGACTTTTTCTGATTCTGGAGGAATGCAAGGGGAGTTTGATGGGACTCAACCTGCCTTATGAGGCACTATTTTGGGATACATTTGAACACTTTTAGCCCTTTTTTATGGTTCTCCAAAAAGTTGACTTAGACTTTTTCTTAGTCTGGAGGAATGCAAGGGGAGTTGGCAGGGGACTCTACCCGCATTATGAGGCACTATTTTGGGATACATTTATTCATTTTCAACCATTTCTATGGCTCTCCAAAAAGTTGACTTAGACTTTTTCTGAGTCTGGAGGAATGCAAGGGAGTTGGCAGGGGACTCTACGCGCATGATGAGGCACTATTTTGCAATACATTTCTTCATTTTCACCCATTTTCTATGGTTCTCCAAAAAGTTGACTTAGACTTTTTCTGAGTCTGGAGGAATGCAATGGGAGTTTGATGGGACTCTACCTGCCTTATGAGGCACTATTTTGGGATACATTTTTTCATTTTCACCCATTTCTATGGTTCTCCAAAAAGTTGACTTAGACTTTTTTTGAGTCTTGAGGAATGCAAGGGGAGTTGGCAGGAGAATCTACCCGCATTATGAGGCACTATTTTGGGATACATTTATTCATTTTCACCCATTTCTATGGCTCTCCAAAAAGTTGACTTAGACTTTTTCTGAGTCTGGAGGAATGCAAGGGGAGTTTGATGGGACTCTACCTGCCTTATGAGGCACTATTTTGGGATACATTTGAACACTTTTAGCCCTTTTTTATGGTTCTCCAAAAAGTTGACTTAGACTTTTTCTGAGTCTGGAGGAATGCAAGGGGAGTTGGCAGGGGACTCTACCCGCATTATGAGGCACTATTTTGGGATACATTTATTCATTTTCACCCATTTCTATGGCTCTCCAAAAAGTTGACTTAGACTTTTTCTGAGTCTGGAGGAATGCAAGGGAGTTGGCAGGGGACTCTACGCGCATGCTGAGGCACTATTTTGCGATACATTTTTTCATTTTCACCCATTTTCTATGGTTCTCCAAAAAGTTGACTTAGACTTTTTCTGAGTCTGGAGGAATGCAATGGGAGTTTGATGGGACTCTACCTGCCTTATGAGGCACTATTTTGGGATACATTTTTTCATTTTCACGCATTTCTATGGTTCTCCAAAAAGTTGACTTATACTTTTTTTGAATCTGGAGGAATGCAAGGGGAGTTGGCAGGAGACGCTACCCGCATTATGAGGCACTATTTTGGGATACATTTTTTCATTTTCACCCATTTTCTAAGGTTCTCCAAAAAGTTGACTTAGACTTTTTCTGAGTCTGGAGGAATGCAAGGGGAGTTGGCAGGGGACTCTACCCGCATTATGAGGCACTATTTTGGGATGCATTTTTTCATTTTCACCCATTTCTATGGTTCTCCAAAAAGTTGACTTCGACTTTTTCTGAGTCTGGAGGAATGCAAGGGGAGTTTGATGGGACTCTACCTGCCTTATGAGGCACTATTTTGGGATACATTTGAACACTTTTAGCCCTTTTTTATGGTTCTCCAAAAAGTTGACTTAGACTTTTTCTTAGTCTGGAGGAATGCAAGGGGAGTTGGCAGGGGACTCTACCCGCATTATGAGGCACTATTTTGGGATACATTTATTCATTTTCACCCATTTCTATGGCTCTCCAAAAAGTTGACTTAGACTTTTTCTGAGTCTGGAGGAATGCAAGGGAGTTGGCAGGGGACTCTACGCGCATGACGAGGCACTATTTTGCAATACATTTCTTCATTTTCACCCATTTTCTATGGTTCTCCAAAAAGTTGACTTAGACTTTTTCTGAGTCTGGAGGAATGCAATGGGAGTTTGATGGGACTCTACCCGCATTATGAGGCACTATTTTGGGATACATTTTTTCATTTTCACCCATTTTCTAAGGTTCTCCAAAAAGTTGACTTAGACTTTTTCTGAGTCTGGAGGAATGCAAGGGGAGTTGGCAGGGGACTCTAACCGCATTATGAGGCACTATTTTGGGATACATTTATTCATTTTCATCCATTTTCTATGGTTCTCCAAAAATTTGACTTAGACTTTTTCTGAATCTGGAGGAATGCAAGGGGAGTTGGCAGGGGACTCTACACGCATTATGAGGCACTATTTTGGGATACATTTTTCATTTTCACCCATTTTCTATGGTTCTCCAAAAAGTTGACTTAGACTTTTTCTGAGTCTGGAGGAATGCAAGGGGAGTTGGCATGGGACTCTACCTGCCTTATCAGGCACTATTTTGGGATACATTTTTTCATTTTCACCCATTTCTATGGTTCTCCAAAAAGTTGACTTAGACTTTTTTTCAGTCTGGAGGAATGCAAGGGGAGTTGGCAGGAGACTCTACCTGCATTATGAGGCACTATTTTGGGATACATTTTTTCATTTTCACCCATTTTTATGGTTCTCCAAAAAGTTGACTTAGACTTTTTTTGAGTTTGGAGGAATGCAAGGGGAGTTGGCAGGAGACTATACCCGCATTATGAGGCATTATTTTGGGATACATTTTAACACTTTTAGCCCTTTTTTATGGTTCTCCAAAAAGTTGACTTAGGCTTTTTCTGAGTCTGGAGGAATGCAATGGGAGTTTGATGGGACTCTACCTGCCTTATGAGGCACTATTTTGGTATACATTTTTTTCATTTTCACCCATTTCTATGGATCTCCAAAAAGTTGACTTAGACTTTTTTTGAGAATGGAGGAATGCAAGGGGAGTTGGCAGGAGACTCTACCCGCATTATGAGGCACTATTTTGGGATACATTTTTTCTTTTTGACCCATTTTCTAAGGTTCTCCAAAAAGTTGACTTCAACTTTTTCTGAGTCTGGGGGAATGCAAGGGGAGTTTGATGGGACTCTACCTGCCTTATGAGGCACTATTTTGGGATACATTTTTTCATTTTCACCCATTTCTATGGTTCTCCAAAAAGTTGACTTAGACTTTTTCTGAGTCTGGAGGAATGCAAGGGGAGTTGGCAGGAGACTCTACCCGCATTATGAGGCACTATTTTGGGATACATTTTTTCATTTTCACCCATTTTCTAAGGTTCTCCAAAAAGTTGACTTAGACTTTTTCTGAGTCTGGAGGAATGCAAGGGGAGTTGGCAGGGGACTCTACCCGCATTATGAGGCATTATTTTGGGATACATTTTAACACTTTTAGCCCTTTTTTATGGTTCTCCAAAAAGTTGACTTAGGCTTTTTCTGAGTCTGGAGGAATGCAATGGGAGTTTGATGGGACTCTACCTGCCTTATGAGGCACTATTTTGGTATACATTTTTTCATTTTCACCCATTTCTATGGATCTCCAAAAAGTTGACTTCGACTTTTTTTGAGAATGGAGGAATGCAAGGGGAGTTGGCAGGAGACTCTACCCGCATTATGAGGCACTATTTTGGGATACATTTTTTCTTTTTGACCCATTTTCTAAGGTTCTCCAAAAAGTTGACTTAGACTTTTTCTGAGTCTGGAGGAATGCAAGGGGAGTTGGCAGGGGACTCTACCCGTATTATGAGGCACTATTTTCTGATACATTTTTTCATTTTCACACATTTCTATGGTTCTCCAAAAAGTTGACTTAGACTTTTTCTTAATCTGGAGGAATGCAAGGGGAGTTGGCAGGGGACTCTACCCGCATTATGAGGCACTATTTTGGGATACATTTTTCATTTTCACCCATTTTCTATGGTTCTCCAAAAAGTTGACTTAGACTTTTTCTGAGTCTGGAAGAATGCAATGGGAGTTTGATGGGACTCTACCCGGATTATGAGGCACTATTTTGGGATACATTTATTCATTTTCACCCATTTTCTATGGTTCTCCAAAAAGTTGACTTAGAATTTTTCTGAATCTGGAGGAATGCAATGGGAGTTGGCAGGGGACTCTACCCGCATTATGAGGCACTATTTTGGGATACATTTTTCATTTTCACCCATTTTCTATAGTTCTCCAAAAAGTTGACTTAGACTTTTTCTGAGTCTGGAGGAATGCAAGGGGAGTTTGATGGGACTCTACCTGCCTTATGAGGCACTATTTTGGGATACATTTTAACACTTTTAGCCCTTTTTTATGGTTCTTCAAAAAGTTAACTTAGACTTTTTCTGAGTCTGGAGGAATGCAAGGGGAGTTGGCAGGGGACTCTACACGCATTATGAGGCACTATTTTCTGATACATTTTTTCATTTTCACCCATTTCTATGGTTCTCCAAAAAGTTGACTTAGACTTTTTCTGAGTCTGGAGGAATGCAATGGGAGTTTGATGGGACTCTACCCGCATTATGAGGCACTAATTTGGGATACATTTCTTCATATTCACCCATTTTCTATGGTTCTCCAAAAAGTTGAATTAGACATTTTCTGGGTCTGGAGGAATGCAAGGGGAGTTGGCAGGGGACTCTACCCACATTATGAGGCACTATTTTGGGATACATTTTAACACTTTTAGCCCTTTTTTATAATTCTCCAAAAAGTTGACTTAGACTTTTTCTGAGTCTGGAGGAATGCAAGGGGAGTTGGCAGGGGACTCTACCCGCATTATGAGGCACTATTTTGGGATACATTTTTTCATTTTCACCCATTTCTATGGTTCTCCAAAAAGTTGACTTAGACTTTTTCTGAGTCTGGAGGAATGCAAGGGGAGTTGGCAGGGGACTCTACCCACATTATGAGGCACTATTTTGGGATACATTTTTTCATTTTCACCAATTTCTATGGTTCTCCAAAAAGTTGACTTAGACTTTTTCTGAGTCTGGAGGAATGCAAGGGGAGTTTGATGGGACTCTACCTGCCTTATGAGGCACTATTTTGGGATACATTTTAACACTTTTAGCCCTTTTTTATGGTTCTTCAAAAAGTTAACTTAGACTTTTTCTGAATCTGGAGGAATGCAAGGGGAGTTGGCAGGAGACTCTACTCGCATTATGAGGCACTATTTTGGGATACATTTTTTCATTTTCACCCATTTCTATGGTTCTCCAAAAACTTGACTTAGACTTTTTCTGAGTCTGGAGGAAAGCAAGGGGAGTTGGCAGGGGACTCTACCCGCATTATGAGGCACTATTTTGGGATACATTTTTTCATTTTCACCCATTTTCTATGGTTCTCCAAAAAGTTGACTTAGACTTTTTCTGAGTCTGGAGGAATGCAATGGGAGTTTGATGGGACTCTACCTGCCTTATGAGGCACTATTTTGGGATACATTTTTTCATTTTCACGCATTTCTATGGTTCTCCAAAAAGTTGACTTATACTTTTTTTGAGTCTGGAGGAATGCAAGGGGAGTTGGCAGGAGACGCTACCCGCATTATGAGGCACTATTTTGGGATACATTTTTTCATTTTCACCCATTTTCTAAGGTTCTCCAAAAAGTTGACTTAGACTTTTTCTGAGTCTGGAGGAATGCAAGGGGAGTTGGCAGGGGACTCTAGCCGCATTATGAGGCACTATTTTGGGATAAATGTATTCATTTTCACCCATTTTCTATGGTTCTCCAAAAAGTTGACTTAGACTTTTTCTGAATCTGGAGGAATGCAAGGGAGTTGGCAGGAGACTCTACGCGCATGATGAGGCACTATTTTGGGATACATTTTTTCATTTTCACCCATTTCTATGGTTCTCCAAAAAGTTGACTTAGACTTTTTTTGAGTTTGGAGGAATGCTAGGGGAGTTGGCAGGAGACTCTACCCGCATTATGAGGCACTATTTTGGGATACATTTTTTCATTTTCACCCATTTTCTAAGGTTCTCCAAAAAGTTGACTTAGACTTTTTCTGAGTCTGGAGGAATGCAAGGGGAGTTTGATGGGACTCTACCTGCCTTATGAGGCACTATTTTGGGATACATTTGAACACTTTTAGCCCTTTTTATGGTTCTCCAAAAAGTTGACTTAGACTTTTTCTGAGTCTGGAGGAATGCAATGGGAGTTTGATGGGACTCTACCTGCCTTATGAGGCACTATTTTGGGATACATTTTTTCATTTTGACCCATTTCTATGGTTCTCCAAAAAGTTGACTTAGACTTTTTTTGAGTCTGGAGGAATGCAAGGGGAGTTGGCAGGAGACTCTACCCGTATTATGAGGCACTATTTTGGGATACATTTTTTCATTTTCACCCATTTTCTAAGGTTCTCCAAAAAGTTGACTTAGACTTTTTCTGAGTCTGGAGGAATGCAAGGGGAGTTTGATGGGACTCTACCTGCCTTATGAGGCACTATTTTGGAATACATTTGAACACTTTTAGCCCTTTTTTATGGTTCTCCAAAAAGTTGACTTATACTTTTTCTGAGTCTGGAGGAATGCAAGGGGAGTTGGCAGGGGACTCTACCCGCATTATGAGGCACTATTTTGGGATACATTTATTCATTTTCACCCATTTCTATGGCTCTCCAAAAAGTTGACTTAGACTTTTTCTGAGTCTGGAGGAATGCAAGGGGAGTTGGCAGGGGACTCTACCCGCATTATGAGGCACTATTTTGGGATACATTTATTCATTTTCACCCATTTCTATGGCTCTCCAAAAAGTTGACTTAGACTTTTTCTGAGTCTGGAGGAATGCAAGGGGAGTTGGCAGGGGACTCTACCCGCATTATGAGGCACTATTTTGGGATACATTTTTTCATTTTCACCCATTTCTATGGCTCTCCAAAAAGTTGACTTAGACTTGTTCTGAGTCTGGAGGAATGCAAGGGGAGTTGGCAGGGGACTCTACCCGCATTATGAGGCACTATTTTGGGATACATTTATTCATTTTCACCCATTTCTATGGCTCTCCAAAAAGTTGACTTAGACTTTTTCTGAGTCTGGAGGAATGCAAGGGGAGTTGGCAGGGGACTCTACCCGCATTATGAGGCACTATTTTGGGATACATTTATTCATTTTCACCCATTTCTATGGCTCTCCAAAAAGTTGACTTAGACTTTTTCTGAGTCTGGAGGAATGCAAGGGGAGTTGGCAGGGGACTCTACCCGCATTATGAGGCACTATTTTGGGATACATTTATTCATTTTCACCCATTTCTATGGCTCTCCAAAAAGTTGACTTAGACTTTTTCTGAGTCTGGAGGAATGCTAGGGGAGTTGGCAGGAGACTCTACCCGCATTATGAGGCACTATTTTGGGATACATTTTTTCATTTTCACCCATTTTCTAAGGTTCTCCAAAAAGTTGACTTAGACTTTTTCTGAGTCTGGAGGAATGCAAGGGGAGTTTGATGGGACTCTACCTGCCTTATGAGGCACTATTTTGGGATACATTTGAACACTTTTAGCCCTTTTTATGGTTCTCCAAAAAGTTGACTTAGACTTTTTCTGAGTCTGGAGGAATGCAATGGGAGTTTGATGGGACTCTACCTGCCTTATGAGGCACTATTTTGGGATACATTTTTTCATTTTGACCCATTTCTATGGTTCTCCAAAAAGTTGACTTAGACTTTTTTTGAGTCTGGAGGAATGCAAGGGGAGTTGGCAGGAGACTCTACCCGTATTATGAGGCACTATTTTGGGATACATTTTTTCATTTTCACCCATTTTCTAAGGTTCTCCAAAAAGTTGACTTAGACTTTTTCTGAGTCTGGAGGAATGCAAGGGGAGTTTGATGGGACTCTACCTGCCTTATGAGGCACTATTTTGGAATACATTTGAACACTTTTAGCCCTTTTTTATGGTTCTCCAAAAAGTTGACTTATACTTTTTCTGAGTCTGGAGGAATGCAAGGGGAGTTGGCAGGGGACTCTACCCGCATTATGAGGCACTATTTTGGGATACATTTATTCATTTTCACCCATTTCTATGGCTCTCCAAAAAGTTGACTTAGACTTTTTCTGAGTCTGGAGGAATGCAAGGGGAGTTTGATGGGACTCTACCTGCCTTATGAGGCACTATTTTGGAATACATTTGAACACTTTTAGCCCTTTTTTATGGTTCTCCAAAAAGTTGACTTATACTTTTTCTGAGTCTGGAGGAATGCAAGGGGAGTTGGCAGGGGACTCTACCCGCATTATGAGGCACTATTTTGGGATACATTTATTCATTTTCACCCATTTCTATGGCTCTCCAAAAAGTTGACTTAGACTTTTTCTGAGTCTGGAGGAATGCAAGGGGAGTTGGCAGGGGACTCTACCCGCATTATGAGGCACTATTTTGGGATACATTTTTTCATTTTCACCCATTTCTATGGCTCTCCAAAAAGTTGACTTAGACTTGTTCTGAGTCTGGAGGAATGCAAGGGGAGTTGGCAGGGGACTCTACCCGCATTATGAGGCACTATTTTGGGATACATTTATTCATTTTCACCCATTTCTATGGCTCTCCAAAAAGTTGACTTAGACTTTTTCTGAGTCTGGAGGAATGCAAGGGGAGTTGGCAGGGGACTCTACCCGCATTATGAGGCACTATTTTGGGATACATTTATTCATTTTCACCCATTTCTATGGCTCTCCAAAAAGTTGACTTAGACTTTTTCTGAGTCTGGAGGAATGCAAGGGGAGTTGGCAGGGGACTCTACCCGCATTATGAGGCACTATTTTGGGATACATTTATTCATTTTCACCCATTTCTATGGCTCTCCAAAAAGTTGACTTAGACTTTTTCTGAGTCTGGAGGAATGCAAGGGGAGTTGGCAGGGGACTCTAGCCGCATTATGAGGCACTATTTTGGGATAAATGTATTCATTTTCACCCATTTTCTTATGGTTCTCCAAAAAGTTGACTTAGACTTTTTCTGAATCTGGAGGAATGCAAGGGGAGTTGGCAGGAGACTCTACTCGCATTATGAGGCACTATTTTGGGATACATTTTTTCATTTTCACCCATTTCTATGGTTCTCCAAAAACTTGACTTAGACTTTTTCTGAGTCTGGAGGAAAGCAAGGGGAGTTGGCAGGGGACTCTACCCGCATTATGAGGCACTATTTTGGGATACGTTTTTTAATTTTCACCCATTTCTATGGTTCTCCAAAAAGTTGACTTAGACTTATTCTGAGTCGGGAGGAAAGCAAGGGGAGTTGGCAGGGGACTCTACCCGCATTATAAGGCACTATTTTTGGATACATTTTTTCATTATCACCCATTTTCTATGGTTCTCCAAAAAGTTGAATTAGACTTTTTCTGAATCTCGAGGAATGCAAGGGGAGTTGGCAGGGGACTCTACCCGCATTATGAGGCACTATTTTGGGATACATTTGAACACTTTTAGTCCTTTTTTATGGTTCTCCAAAAAGTTGACTTAGACTTTTTCTGATTCTGGAGGAATGCAAGGGGAGTTTGATGGGACTCAACCTGCCTTATGAGGCACTATTTTGGGATACATTTGAACACTTTTAGCCCTTTTTTATGGTTCTCCAAAAAGTTGACTTAGACTTTTTCTTAGTCTGGAGGAATGCAAGGGGAGTTGGCAGGGGACTCTACCCGCATTATGAGGCACTATTTTGGGATACATTTATTCATTTTCAACCATTTCTATGGCTCTCCAAAAAGTTGACTTAGACTTTTTCTGAGTCTGGAGGAATGCAAGGGAGTTGGCAGGGGACTCTACGCGCATGATGAGGCACTATTTTGCAATACATTTCTTCATTTTCACCCATTTTCTATGGTTCTCCAAAAAGTTGACTTAGACTTTTTCTGAGTCTGGAGGAATGCAATGGGAGTTTGATGGGACTCTACCTGCCTTATGAGGCACTATTTTGGGATACATTTTTTCATTTTCACCCATTTCTATGGTTCTCCAAAAAGTTGACTTAGACTTTTTTTGAGTCTTGAGGAATGCAAGGGGAGTTGGCAGGAGAATCTACCCGCATTATGAGGCACTATTTTGGGATACATTTATTCATTTTCACCCATTTCTATGGCTCTCCAAAAAGTTGACTTAGACTTTTTCTGAGTCTGGAGGAATGCAAGGGGAGTTTGATGGGACTCTACCTGCCTTATGAGGCACTATTTTGGGATACATTTGAACACTTTTAGCCCTTTTTTATGGTTCTCCAAAAAGTTGACTTAGACTTTTTCTGAGTCTGGAGGAATGCAAGGGGAGTTGGCAGGGGACTCTACCCGCATTATGAGGCACTATTTTGGGATACATTTATTCATTTTCACCCATTTCTATGGCTCTCCAAAAAGTTGACTTAGACTTTTTCTGAGTCTGGAGGAATGCAAGGGAGTTGGCAGGGGACTCTACGCACATGCTGAGGCACTATTTTGCGATACATTTTTTCATTTTCACCCATTTTCTATGGTTCTCCAAAAAGTTGACTTAGACTTTTTCTGAGTCTGGAGGAATGCAATGGGAGTTTGATGGGACTCTACCTGCCTTATGAGGCACTATTTTGGGATACATTTTTTCATTTTCACGCATTTCTATGGTTCTCCAAAAAGTTGACTTATACTTTTTTTGAATCTGGAGGAATGCAAGGGGAGTTGGCAGGAGACGCTACCCGCATTATGAGGCACTATTTTGGGATACATTTTTTCATTTTCACCCATTTTCTAAGGTTCTCCAAAAAGTTGACTTAGACTTTTTCTGAGTCTGGAGGAATGCAAGGGGAGTTGGCAGGGGACTCTACCCGCATTATGAGGCACTATTTTGGGATGCATTTTTTCATTTTCACCCATTTCTATGGTTCTCCAAAAAGTTGACTTCGACTTTTTCTGAGTCTGGAGGAATGCAAGGGGAGTTTGATGGGACTCTACCTGCCTTATGAGGCACTATTTTGGGATACATTTGAACACTTTTAGCCCTTTTTTATGGTTCTCCAAAAAGTTGACTTAGACTTTTTCTTAGTCTGGAGGAATGCAAGGGGAGTTGGCAGGGGACTCTACCCGCATTATGAGGCACTATTTTGGGATACATTTATTCATTTTCACCCATTTCTATGGCTCTCCAAAAAGTTGACTTAGACTTTTTCTGAGTCTGGAGGAATGCAAGGGAGTTGGCAGGGGACTCTACGCGCATGACGAGGCACTATTTTGCAATACATTTCTTCATTTTCACCCATTTTCTATGGTTCTCCAAAAAGTTGACTTAGACTTTTTCTGAGTCTGGAGGAATGCAATGGGAGTTTGATGGGACTCTACCCGCATTATGAGGCACTATTTTGGGATACATTTTTTCATTTTCACCCATTTTCTAAGGTTCTCCAAAAAGTTGACTTAGACTTTTTCTGAGTCTGGAGGAATGCAAGGGGAGTTGGCAGGGGACTCTAACCGCATTATGAGGCACTATTTTGGGATACATTTATTCATTTTCATCCATTTTCTATGGTTCTCCAAAAATTTGACTTAGACTTTTTCTGAATCTGGAGGAATGCAAGGGGAGTTGGCAGGGGACTCTACACGCATTATGAGGCACTATTTTGGGATACATTTTTCATTTTCACCCATTTTCTATGGTTCTCCAAAAAGTTGACTTAGACTTTTTCTGAGTCTGGAGGAATGCAAGGGGAGTTGGCATGGGACTCTACCTGCCTTATCAGGCACTATTTTGGGATACATTTTTTCATTTTCACCCATTTCTATGGTTCTCCAAAAAGTTGACTTAGACTTTTTTTCAGTCTGGAGGAATGCAAGGGGAGTTGGCAGGAGACTCTACCTGCATTATGAGGCACTATTTTGGGATACATTTTTTCATTTTCACCCATTTTTATGGTTCTCCAAAAAGTTGACTTAGACTTTTTTTGAGTTTGGAGGAATGCAAGGGGAGTTGGCAGGAGACTATACCCGCATTATGAGGCATTATTTTGGGATACATTTTAACACTTTTAGCCCTTTTTTATGGTTCTCCAAAAAGTTGACTTAGGCTTTTTCTGAGTCTGGAGGAATGCAATGGGAGTTTGATGGGACTCTACCTGCCTTATGAGGCACTATTTTGGTATACATTTTTTTCATTTTCACCCATTTCTATGGATCTCCAAAAAGTTGACTTAGACTTTTTTTGAGAATGGAGGAATGCAAGGGGAGTTGGCAGGAGACTCTACCCGCATTATGAGGCACTATTTTGGGATACATTTTTTCTTTTTGACCCATTTTCTAAGGTTCTCCAAAAAGTTGACTTCAACTTTTTCTGAGTCTGGGGGAATGCAAGGGGAGTTTGATGGGACTCTACCTGCCTTATGAGGCACTATTTTGGGATACATTTTTTCATTTTCACCCATTTCTATGGTTCTCCAAAAAGTTGACTTAGACTTTTTCTGAGTCTGGAGGAATGCAAGGGGAGTTGGCAGGAGACTCTACCCGCATTATGAGGCACTATTTTGGGATACATTTTTTCATTTTCACCCATTTTCTAAGGTTCTCCAAAAAGTTGACTTAGACTTTTTCTGAGTCTGGAGGAATGCAAGGGGAGTTGGCAGGGGACTCTACCCGCATTATGAGGCATTATTTTGGGATACATTTTAACACTTTTAGCCCTTTTTTATGGTTCTCCAAAAAGTTGACTTAGGCTTTTTCTGAGTCTGGAGGAATGCAATGGGAGTTTGATGGGACTCTACCTGCCTTATGAGGCACTATTTTGGTATACATTTTTTCATTTTCACCCATTTCTATGGATCTCCAAAAAGTTGACTTCGACTTTTTTTGAGAATGGAGGAATGCAAGGGGAGTTGGCAGGAGACTCTACCCGCATTATGAGGCACTATTTTGGGATACATTTTTTCTTTTTGACCCATTTTCTAAGGTTCTCCAAAAAGTTGACTTAGACTTTTTCTGAGTCTGGAGGAATGCAAGGGGAGTTGGCAGGGGACTCTACCCGTATTATGAGGCACTATTTTCTGATACATTTTTTCATTTTCACACATTTCTATGGTTCTCCAAAAAGTTGACTTAGACTTTTTCTTAATCTGGAGGAATGCAAGGGGAGTTGGCAGGGGACTCTACCCGCATTATGAGGCACTATTTTGGGATACATTTTTCATTTTCACCCATTTTCTATGGTTCTCCAAAAAGTTGACTTAGACTTTTTCTGAGTCTGGAAGAATGCAATGGGAGTTTGATGGGACTCTACCCGGATTATGAGGCACTATTTTGGGATACATTTATTCATTTTCACCCATTTTCTATGGTTCTCCAAAAAGTTGACTTAGAATTTTTCTGAATCTGGAGGAATGCAATGGGAGTTGGCAGGGGACTCTACCCGCATTATGAGGCACTATTTTGGGATACATTTTTCATTTTCACCCATTTTCTATAGTTCTCCAAAAAGTTGACTTAGACTTTTTCTGAGTCTGGAGGAATGCAAGGGGAGTTTGATGGGACTCTACCTGCCTTATGAGGCACTATTTTGGGATACATTTTAACACTTTTAGCCCTTTTTTATGGTTCTTCAAAAAGTTAACTTAGACTTTTTCTGAGTCTGGAGGAATGCAAGGGGAGTTGGCAGGGGACTCTACACGCATTATGAGGCACTATTTTCTGATACATTTTTTCATTTTCACCCATTTCTATGGTTCTCCAAAAAGTTGACTTAGACTTTTTCTGAGTCTGGAGGAATGCAATGGGAGTTTGATGGGACTCTACCCGCATTATGAGGCACTAATTTGGGATACATTTCTTCATATTCACCCATTTTCTATGGTTCTCCAAAAAGTTGAATTAGACATTTTCTGGGTCTGGAGGAATGCAAGGGGAGTTGGCAGGGGACTCTACCCACATTATGAGGCACTATTTTGGGATACATTTTAACACTTTTAGCCCTTTTTTATAATTCTCCAAAAAGTTGACTTAGACTTTTTCTGAGTCTGGAGGAATGCAAGGGGAGTTGGCAGGGGACTCTACCCGCATTATGAGGCACTATTTTGGGATACATTTTTTCATTTTCACCCATTTCTATGGTTCTCCAAAAAGTTGACTTAGACTTTTTCTGAGTCTGGAGGAATGCAAGGGGAGTTGGCAGGGGACTCTACCCACATTATGAGGCACTATTTTGGGATACATTTTTTCATTTTCACCAATTTCTATGGTTCTCCAAAAAGTTGACTTAGACTTTTTCTGAGTCTGGAGGAATGCAAGGGGAGTTTGATGGGACTCTACCTGCCTTATGAGGCACTATTTTGGGATACATTTTAACACTTTTAGCCCTTTTTTATGGTTCTTCAAAAAGTTAACTTAGACTTTTTCTGAATCTGGAGGAATGCAAGGGGAGTTGGCAGGAGACTCTACTCGCATTATGAGGCACTATTTTGGGATACATTTTTTCATTTTCACCCATTTCTATGGTTCTCCAAAAACTTGACTTAGACTTTTTCTGAGTCTGGAGGAAAGCAAGGGGAGTTGGCAGGGGACTCTACCCGCATTATGAGGCACTATTTTGGGATACATTTTTTCATTTTCACCCATTTTCTATGGTTCTCCAAAAAGTTGACTTAGACTTTTTCTGAGTCTGGAGGAATGCAATGGGAGTTTGATGGGACTCTACCTGCCTTATGAGGCACTATTTTGGGATACATTTTTTCATTTTCACGCATTTCTATGGTTCTCCAAAAAGTTGACTTATACTTTTTTTGAGTCTGGAGGAATGCAAGGGGAGTTGGCAGGAGACGCTACCCGCATTATGAGGCACTATTTTGGGATACATTTTTTCATTTTCACCCATTTTCTAAGGTTCTCCAAAAAGTTGACTTAGACTTTTTCTGAGTCTGGAGGAATGCAAGGGGAGTTGGCAGGGGACTCTACCCGCATTATGAGGCACTATTTTGGGATGCATTTTTTCATTTTCACCCATTTCTATGGTTCTCCAAAAACTTGACTTAGACTTTTTCTGAGTCTGGAGGAATGCAAGGGGAGTTGGCAGGGGACTCTAGCCGCATTATGAGGCACTATTTTGGGATAAATGTATTCATTTTCACCCATTTTCTATGGTTCTCCAAAAAGTTGACTTAGACTTTTTCTGAATCTGGAGGAATGCAAGGGAGTTGGCAGGAGACTCTACGCGCATGATGAGGCACTATTTTGGGATACATTTTTTCATTTTCACCCATTTCTATGGTTCTCCAAAAAGTTGACTTAGACTTTTTTTGAGTTTGGAGGAATGCTAGGGGAGTTGGCAGGAGACTCTACCCGCATTATGAGGCACTATTTTGGGATACATTTTTTCATTTTCACCCATTTTCTAAGGTTCTCCAAAAAGTTGACTTAGACTTTTTCTGAGTCTGGAGGAATGCAAGGGGAGTTTGATGGGACTCTACCTGCCTTATGAGGCACTATTTTGGGATACATTTGAACACTTTTAGCCCTTTTTATGGTTCTCCAAAAAGTTGACTTAGACTTTTTCTGAGTCTGGAGGAATGCAATGGGAGTTTGATGGGACTCTACCTGCCTTATGAGGCACTATTTTGGGATACATTTTTTCATTTTGACCCATTTCTATGGTTCTCCAAAAAGTTGACTTAGACTTTTTTTGAGTCTGGAGGAATGCAAGGGGAGTTGGCAGGAGACTCTACCCGTATTATGAGGCACTATTTTGGGATACATTTTTTCATTTTCACCCATTTTCTAAGGTTCTCCAAAAAGTTGACTTAGACTTTTTCTGAGTCTGGAGGAATGCAAGGGGAGTTTGATGGGACTCTACCTGCCTTATGAGGCACTATTTTGGAATACATTTGAACACTTTTAGCCCTTTTTTATGGTTCTCCAAAAAGTTGACTTATACTTTTTCTGAGTCTGGAGGAAAGCAAGGGGAGTTGGCAGGGGACTCTACCCGCATTATGAGGCACTATTTTGGGATACGTTTTTTAATTTTCACCCATTTCTATGGTTCTCCAAAAACTTGACTTAGACTTTTTCTGAGTCTGGAGGAAAGCAAGGGGAGTTGGCAGGGGACTCTACCCGCATTATGAGGCACTATTTTGGGATACGTTTTTTAATTTTCACCCATTTCTATGGTTCTCCAAAAAGTTGACTTAGACTTTTTCTGAGTCTGGAGGAATGCAAGGGAGTTGGCAGGGGACTCTACGCGCATGATGAGGCACTATTTTGCAATACATTTCTTCATTTTCACCCATTTTCTATGGTTCTCCAAAAAGTTGACTTAGACTTTTTCTGAGTCTGGAGGAATGCAATGGGAGTTTGATGGGACTCTACCTGCCTTATGAGGCACTATTTTGGGATACATTTTTTCATTTTCACCCATTCCTATGGTTCTCCAAAAAGTTGACTTAGACTTTTTTTGAGTCTTGAGGAATGCAAGGGGAGTTGGCAGGAGACTCTACCCGCATTATGAGGCACTATTTTGGGATACATTTTTTAATTTTCACCCATTTCTATGGTTCTCCAAAAAGTTGACTTAGACTTTTTCTGAGTCTGGAGGAATGCAATTTGAGTTTGATGGGACTCTACCCTATTTAGGGGCAATGGATGTCCACTTGCGGGAGACGACAGACAGTGGTGCGGTTAGCCAAAGTGACAATGGATGTCCACTTGCGGGAGACGACAGACAGTGGTGCGGTTAGCCAAAGTGACAGACCTAATGTTAGACCAATTTACAGGCAACGGACGTCCACTCTCGGGAGAGAGACCTCCAGCATGTGTCCCTGACATGGAGACTCTGTTTATTTCACTCATCCAGGACAGAGACCGGGGAAATCTCCTCTCTGTGGCCCCTCCAAGACCCCCAAAGGACGGACCACAGACCTCCAGCATGTGTCCCTGACATGGGCACCTCCATAACCTTGCACACCGTGAGTCCCCGGACTCCCGGACTTAAGCACTCCCCCACGGACTAAACCCAGATGTTCACACCCTCCAGAACTCCATGCCCCTGGTTAACCTAAAGGGGGTGGATTTTGCGGTGCTTTACCGTCGGCACATCGGTATCCATATTCGGCCTTATTCACGGCACCACCACCCCTTCTGTGGAGGATATTCTCATGCTCCTGGTAACCCTTTAAATAGTCTGATACTGTCAGGGCTCATCACCGCACTTTACAAGCCATAAATAATGTTTAAATGGTCGGGGAAAGTGTTTTTAAACGTCTGGAAGAGAGTTGTAGCCTGTCATTTTGCAGGATATCATTTAACATGTAACCTCTCCTGGAAATGCACAGAATATGTCCATTTCCAGGAGAGGTTCCATGTTAAATTATATCCTGCAAAATGACAGGCTATAAGCCAGGAAAAAGTGTTTGAAAGGCGGGGAAAAGTTGTTTAAAATAGTCGGAAAAGTGTTTTTAAACGTCTGGAAGAGAGTTGTTGCCTGTCATTTTGCAGGATATAATTTAACATGGAACCTCTCCTGGAAATGCGCAGAGTATGTCCATTTCCAGGAGAGGTTCCATGTTAAATTATATCCTGCAAAATGACAGGCTATAAGCCAGGAAAAAGTGTTTGAAAGGCGGGGAAAAGTTGTTTAAAATAGTCGGAAAAGTGTTTTTAAACGTCTGGAAGAGAGTTGTTGCCTGTCATTTTGCAGGATATCATTTAACATGGAACCTCTCCTGGAAATGCGCAGAGTATGTCCATTTCCAGGAGAGGTTCCATGTTAAATTATATCCTGCAAAATGACAGGCTATAAGCCAGGAACAAGTGTTTGAAAGGCGGGGAAAAGTTGTTTAAAATAGTCGGAAAAGTGTTTTTAAACGTCTGGAAGAGAGTTGTTGCCTGTCATTTTGCAGGATATAATTTAACATGGAACCTCTCCTGGAAATGCGCAGAGTATGTCCATTTCCAGGAGAGGTTCCATGTTAAATTATATCCTGCAAAATGACAGGCTATAAGCCAGGAAAAAGTGTTTGAAAGGCGGGGAAAAGTTGTTTAAAATACTCTGATACCTCCAGGGCGCATCACCGCATTTTACAAGCCAGGGAAGGTGTCGGAATCCTGGGTAAACATTGTTTAAATAGTCTGACACCTGGCACTGTATTTGCCCCTGGGAGAGGTTCCATGTTAAATTATATCCTGCAAAATGACAGGCTATAAGCCAGGAAAAAGTGTTTGAAAGGCGGGGAAAAGTTGTTTAAAATACTCTGATACCTCCAGGGCGCATCACCGCATTTTACAAGCCAGGGAAGGTGTCGGAATCCTGGGTAAACATTGTTTAAATAGTCTGACACCTGGCACTGTATTTGCCCCTGGGAGAGGTTCCATGTTAAATTATATCCTGCAAAATGACAGGCTATAAGCCAGGAAAAAGTGTTTGAAAGGCGGGGAAAAGTTGTTTAAAATACTCTGATACCTCCAGGGCGCATCACCGCATTTTACAAGCCAGGGAAGGTGTCGGAATCCTGGGTAAACATTGTTTAAATAGTCTGACACCTGGCACTGTATTTGCCCCTGGGAGAGGTTCCATGTTAAATTATATCCTGCAAAATGACAGGCTATAAGCCAGGAAAAAGTGTTTGAAAGGCGGGGAAAAGTTGTTTAAAATACTCTGATACCTCCAGGGCGCATCACCGCATTTTACAAGCCAGGGAAGGTGTCGGAATCCTGGGTAAACATTGTTTAAATAGTCTGACACCTGGCACTGTATTTGCCCCTGGGAGAGGTTCCATGTTAAATTATATCCTGCAAAATGACAGGCTATAAGCCAGGAAAAAGTGTTTGAAAGGCGGGGAAAAGTTGTTTAAAATACTCTGATACCTCCAGGGCGCATCACCGCATTTTACAAGCCAGGGAAGGTGTCGGAATCCTGGGTAAACATTGTTTAAATAGTCTGACACCTGGCACTGTATTTGCCCCTGGGAAACTTCAAGGTTATATTCATGTTTTATTATTTATTTAATAATCACATGATTTTTACAAAAACAGTATACACAGTATACATATATACAATAATAATAATAATAATAATATAACAATATACATAATAAAAACATGAAAAGTGGTGAAAATGAGAAAATGTATCCGAAAATAGTGCCTCCTAATGCGGGCATGTGGACAGTAGCCACAGACTCACAGGCACACACACACATGCAGAGATCCAGGGGGCGGAGCACATGGCTTTTTTTACCCAGAAATAAGTCTATGAGAGGCGGGGAGACTCAGAGGACAGGCTGCGTCACCTCACTTTGTAACCCAGGAAAAGAGCAGGAATTCTGGCTGCGTGAGTGTTAAAAGTGCATTCATCTGTGTTAATCCGACAGACGCAGAGGTGCTGACGCAAAGCAGGCGGAACAAATTGATTATTTGAACCAGGAATAAATGTTTGCAAGGCGGGGAAAGTGTTCCTGCAGCCCCTCCATAACGGTAATAATGATTAGAAATGATTTCCAGGGCAGAAAGCGTTTTTTAAATGTGGAAAAAAATATGTTAAACTGTTTAAAAAGCACAAAGTGATTTGAGTGCAGTTCTCATGTGTCCCCACAGGAGGGCGCGTCGTCCCAGGGAGCACAGTACTTGGTGACAAGGTACGATTTATACCCTAAAATAGCATGCTAAGTGTGGGTGGATTAGTTTCAAAGCATGCACACTCTGCTCGTGTCAGACTTCCATCAAATAGACCGGGGAAAACACCTCTTATTAGCCCCTCAAAGACCACCAAAGGACGGACTAAGCAGCTCCAGCACGGCTCCCTCACATGGAGCTCAGGTTATTTCATACCTCCAGGAGAGGGACCGGGAAAACCACCTCTCTGTAGCCCCTGACAGAGCCCCAAAGGACGGACTAAGGACCTCCGGCAACAGTGGCACTTCCATAACCTCGTGCACCGTGAGACCCCGGGCCCCCGGACTTAAGCACTCCCCCACGGACTAAACCCAGATGTTCACACCCTGCAGAATCTCATGCCCCTGGTCACCTTTAAGGGGGGGTGGATTTTGCGGTGCTTTACCGTCCGAACACAAGCATCAATATTCGTCCTCCTTCACAGCAGCAGCAGCAGCAGCAGCAGCAGCAGCAGCAGCAGCAGCAGCAGCAGCAGCAGCAGCAGCAGCAGCAGCAGCAGCAGCACCTGCCCTGCTGCACTTCCATAACCTCGTGCACCGTGAGACCCCGGGCCCCCGGACTTAAGCACTCCCCCACGGACTAAACCCAGATGTTCACACCCTGCAGAATCTCATGCCCCTGGTCACCTTTAAGGGGGGGTGGATTTTGCGGTGCTTTACCGTCCGAACACAAGCATCAATATTCGTCCTCCTTCACAGCAGCAGCAGCAGCAGCAGCAGCAGCAGCACCTGCCCTGCTGGAGGTTCACACTTTAACTTATTTGTATTCGGTTTTTTTTGTTCCCCTCCTCTGCCTTACACATCCTCCCACGCTCGAGCACTCCTCACTCGGACTAAACCCCTCCATGCACACCGCCAGAACCAGAACCTCACGCCCCTGGTGACCTTAAAGGTGTTTGTCTTTGTTTGTTTTTGTACTCCACATAGACAGGCAGGTGTTCAGCACCACGGACAGAGCGGGCCCGCTGCTGCTGCTGCTGGAAGGTGGAACACTTTGAGTCTTTTTATTTTCTCTTTTCTCCCTGCTCCTGCACACACCTTTTGTTACCCTCCTCTGCCTTACACATCCTCCCACGCTCGAGCACTCCTCACTCGGACTAAACCCAGATGTTCACACCCTACAGAACTTCATGCCCCTGGTTACCCTAAAGGGGTGGATTTTGCGGTGCTTTACCGTCCGCACATCGGCATACATATTCGGCCTTATTCATGACACTACCACCCCTTCTTTGGAGGATATTGCAGGATATAATTTAACATGGAACCTCTCCTGGAAATGCACAGAGTATGTCCATTTCCAGGAGAGGTTACATGTTAAATTATATCCTGCAAAATGACAGGCACTGTATTTGCCCCTGGGAACCTTCAAGGTTATACTAATGTTTTTTTTTTATTTTTTATTTAATTATCACACCACTTTTACAAAAACAGTATACAAAATAAACATAATAACAACATGATTAACAGGGGCCTTGGGGCCATATTAGCCGTCTAACTTGTACAGTGCACCGGGGAAAAAAGGTTGAGTCCACGGCCCCTTTCCCCTCATCAGGAGTACCAATCGGTCCTGAAGAAGAGGTATCGCTGCTCTCCGCCCCTGAATCCTCTTCGGAGGTAGCTGACGGTGGTAGACCTCCTTCTGATGATGATGCTGCTGCAGCTGCTGCCGCCGCCCTGAACATGGAGCGGATCTTCAATGCCTCCTTTATTCCAGGCGTATTCGCGTAGAACCGGTCTGCAGTGCTTACGTCGTGGCACATAAACCTAGCCAGAATCGACCTGCTTTCTGGATCTTGGTGATGCTTGATATTGTCAGCCAGGGCAGTGCGCAAGATGGTGAAGGTGACGGCTGTTTCTAGCCCAGCATCAGCCCAAGCCCTCTTCAAGTGAGCGTTCAGGTTCTTGGAAGCCTGCTTCCCCGATGTGAAAAGGAAGAATTCATTCTGAGGACCCGACAAGCCCTCTTTTATCCCCATCCACCGCATGACCCAGCTAAACTCCTTTATTGTAAGCACCAGCTGTGCTTCACCAAATGTCTTGGCAGTCTTGTGATCCTGCACGTGGATGATGTAGCCCTCAGCAGTGCCCCTTCTGTCCGCCTCAAAGACCTCCGTGTTGGTCATGTTTGCATACACACCCGGACGGTGGCCATACAGGAGGCTCCAATGGAGGGTTAGATAGCCATATAGCAGGTACTGGGTGATTGTGGTCGGATTGCTAGCCATCAGGTCAAGGAGATCAGGGATGCGCTTCTCAGCGGCCGCCATGGCGGCGAGAAGCTCCGCCTGGCTCGGCAGACGATCCAGCTTGTCCCTCTTCACCTTAAACTGGTGGAGAGTGACAGACTTTTTCAAATCGTTAATGTTGGCTTTCACCTCTCTGATGATGTTGGTCATATCAGACTGGGTGAGCCTGCACCCCCGGAGCTTTGATGCAGACAAGTACCTCAGGAAATGGTTCACAGTCTTCAGGAACAACAGCGATGTTGTGACTGTCCGGCCCGACTCTGAAATATACTTGCTCCAGCCACGGACCCTCTTTGTGTCTTTTAGAAACAGCCAGTCTGACAGCCGGTCAAAACCATGGGCCATGAATACTATGAAGTTCTTTATCCGGCTGACATTGGACATACAATTCTCTTTCCGTTTTACTGTCGGTGCAAGACCCTCACAATGACCTCTGTATGTCTGAATGTACGTCTCCATGCTTTTAGGCAACGTGATTTCACGCATGGTATTCCGCAGTCCCTTCCCAGTGCACCATTGATTTTGGGAAGAGGGCCAGTCCTTAGCCAGATTAGCTTTCAGCTTATTGGAGACAGACGCACGGGTCTTCTGGCATACAGGGGTCTCACTACAGGAGGCTTCTACGGACCGCATGACAGTCTGCATCGGGGTCTTGCTTCCGGAGGCTTCTGGGGACCGCATCACAGACTTGAGAGGGATCTCACTCGCAGAGGCTTCTATGGACCGCATGACAGTCTTCACTGGGGTCTCACTACCGGAGGCTTCTGGGGACCACATGACAGTCTTCACTGGGGTCTTGCTTCCGGAGGCTTCTGGGGACCGCATCACAGACTTGAGAGGGGTCTCTCTACCGGAGGCTTTGTTGGACCGCATGACAGTCTTCACCGGGGTCTTGCTTCCGGAGGCTTCTGGGGACCGCATGACAGTGTTCACCGGGGTCTCACTACCGGAGGCTTTGTCGGACCGCATGACAGTCTTCACCGGGGTCTTGCTTCCGGAGGCTTCTGGGGACCGCATCACAGACTTGAGGGGGGTCTCACTCGCAGAGGCTTCTATGGACCGCATGACAGTCTTCACCGGGGTCTTGAGAGGGGTATTGCTGCCGGAGGCTACTGAGTTCATGTCGGGGGTACTTGGGATTGCTACGCCCTTAAATCGTATACATTCTTCGTCTTCCTCAAGCAGAGCAGCAGTGGCATTCTGCTTCCTGGGTTTTAGACCCTGTTTTAGCCTGGAGCGCAGGGTCTTCACCTCATCAATGAGGGCATCCTTCTGAGCCCTCAATGCCACATTGTCCAGCCTCACCTGCATGCAGTCCTCTTCGTCACACTCGGTATGTGGGGAGAAGGGTGGAGGGTGCACCGGGTATTCCTCCTCATTGTCTATATCCAATGATGTAGCCATTCCAATGATGGGATTAGTCTCTCGGAGGTCATGGAGCAACTGCAGGGCCACACTATGCTTCAGCCTTGCCATGACCTGATGTGCCTCATCTCGGGAGAACTCAGGGTGGTCACGAGTTACATGACGGTGTAGTTTCCTCCCAGCATACGAACACCCTGTGATGGGACAGGGTTTGGTCCGAATATTTATTCTACCACTGGCCATTTTAAGAATGATGCCTCTTTCATCCAGGTTCCGCACTGCATGTTTGTGCTTAAGGTGCTTATTCAAAGCCAGATAGCGGAGGCTGCACACCGGGCATTCGGTCAACATCCTTCCCAAAACACACACAATGAATTATATTTAAATGGTTTTCTGTTTCTCCGTTTATATGCGTTAGCCAACTGCTGATTGCAACCATGGGTCCGATGCTTCAATGCAGGGAACACGGACCAAGGGGAGGACTTGGGTTACCACCTGGTTAAAATGGTCCCACCTCCGCACCAACGCGACTGGCGATGGGTCCGATACATTGATTGTTTTTTGTTTCATGGTTCTGCCACGAACTCACAAGACAGTTTTGGGTACAAAACGTGGGGGTAACAGTACCTCCGGGCGCTCCGTCCCGCTCCGGCTTTCGCCGCAGCGGGGGGAGGAGGCATTGAACCCCTCGCACCTGCCCCCGGAGGAGGCAGGGGAGTCAGGTACCCGGAGGCGCACGGTGGACGGCCAGGGTGAGACCGCCACACCGCACTGGAGTCAGAGTTCCGAGTTTTTCGAGCCAGGTCCCGGTGAAACGCAGTACGGAGCACCCGGCAGGAACCTCCAGCAGACCCCCCCGCGCGGTTCCCTCGTCCCTCGGAAGAGGCGGAGAGGTGGGTGTTTTTCATCTGCTGGCGGACTGCCGGGGAGAACGTGCTGCTCGGGAGCCAGGCTCAGAGTTAGTGGAAGTGAGAGCCCGTGCACCTGCCTTTTACAGCAGGCACGCGCTGGTATCGGGGTGGGGAGAGAAGGTAGATGCAGAGGCTGCAGAAACAGCCAGAGCCTTTCCCCTCTAACACACCCCTCATTTGGTTCATGAGCACTGGGCAGAGTCCCCTGTCAACTCTCCTTATATTCCTCCGGAGACCAGTTGGGAAATGGCAGCATCCCACTTCACCTGGTAGACCAATATCGTTAAATGAGCTCAGTAATGTACTGCACAACATCACATGGGTAAAATGAGCTATATCATGCACTGCAAAATCACATTTGGTTTATTTCCAAAAAGCCTGGAAAAAACACATATCCATCATGTCCTGTAAAATATCATTCTTTGTTTATGTCCGCTCCAGGATTACCCGTAGTTTGGATGAACCGACCGCCAAGCACCGGAAGCTGGACCCGGGGAGGAGGCCCTCCGATGGCGGGTCAAAGTTGATGATACCGCAGCTGGCTGGACACTAGCCGTAGAAGAACACCTGGGCGGGACCAGGCATGTCCCTCTTTGCAGACAAGCATATGTGCTCCCAGGAGCAGAGTCAATCACACAGTTTGGAGGAACCGACCGCCTAGCACCGGAAGCTGGACCCGGGGAGGAGGCCCTCCGATGGCGGGTCAAAGTTGATGATACCGCAGCTGGCTGGACACTAGCCGTAGAAGAACACCTGGGCGGGACCAGGCATGTCCCTCTTTGCAGACAAGCATATGTGCTCCCAGGAGCAGAGTCAATCACACAGTTTGGAGGAACCGACCGCCTAGCACCGGAAGCTGGACCCGGGGAGGAGGCCCTCCGATGGCGGGTCAAAGTTGATGATACCGCAGCTGGCTGGACACTAGCCGTAGAAGAACACCTGGGCGGGACCAGGCATGTCCCTCTTTGCAGACAAGCATATGTGCTCCCAGGAGCAGAGTCAATCACACAGTTTGGAGGAACCGACCGCCTAGCACCGGAAGCTGGACCCGGGGAGGAGGCCCTCCGATGGCGGGTCAAAGTTGATGATACCGCAGCTGGCTGGACACTAGCCGTAGAAGAACACCTGGGCGGGACCAGGCATGTCCCTCTTTGCAGACAAGCATATGTGCTCCCAGGAGCAGAGTCAATCACACAGTTTGGAGTAACCGACCGCCTAGCACCGGAAGCTGGACCCGGGGAGGAGGCCCTCCGATGGCGGGTCAAAGTTGATGATACCGCAGCTGGCTGGACACTAGCCGTAGAAGAACACCTGGGCGGGACCAGGCATGTCCCTCTTTGCAGACAAGCATATGTGCTCCCAGGAGCAGAGTCAATCACACAGTTTGGAGGAACCGACCGCCTAGCACCGGAAGCTGGACCCGGGGAGGAGGCCCTCCGATGGCGGGTCAAAGTTGATGATACCGCAGCTGGCTGGACACTAGCCGTAGAAGAACACCTGGGCGGGACCAGGCATGTCCCTCTTTGCAGACAAGCATATGTGCTCCCAGGAGCAGAGTCAAACCCGCAGTTTGGAAGAACCGACCGCCAGAGCACCGGCACGAAGCCGGGCCGGCGGAGGCCTTCCGATGGCGGGTCACGTTTGCCATTCGATCAATGTCTTTGCAGACAAGCATATATGTGGTTGTTACGCAGGATCAAATAGGTAGTTTGATGAAGTAGGGTCCTGTGCCCGGAGCAAGGCCAATTGCTGAATGCCGCAGCCGACTAAGGCCGCTATGCCACAGTGGAGGATGAGAGAAACAGGTGTTTGTTTTGCATTCCGCGGCAAAGAGGGGAGGTGGAACTTCCACCCCGCTACGGAACCTGTGGTGGGACCCCTGAGTCAGACGGTTCGTCTTGGAAACGCTTCATATCGGTCGGCCTGGGAGGTAAGAGACACGCAGGGTAACGGACACGCAGGGTTACCCCCACGCAGCCCACGCAACACGGAGGAGGCAGGGGAGTCTGGTACCCGGAGGCGCATGGCCGCAACACCGCACTGGAGTCAGGGTTTCGAGTTTTTCGAGCCAGGTCCCAGTGAACGCAAGACTCCAGCAGGAGCCTCCAGCAGACCCCCCCGACGTTTCCCCCGTCCCTCCCGGCCATCAGAGTCGAACCCGCAGTTCGGAGGAACCGACCGCCAGAGCACCGGCACGAGGCCGGGCCGGCGGAGGCCCTCCGATGGCGGGTCACGTTTGCCATTCGATCAATGTCTTTGCAGACAAGCATATATGTGGTTGTTACGCAGGATCAAATAGGTAGTTTGATGAAGTAGGGTCCTGTGCCCGGAGCAAGGCCAATTGCTGAATGCCGCAGCCGACTAAGGCCGCTATGCCACAGTGGAGGATGAGAGAAACAGGTGTTTGTTTTGCATTCCGCGGCAAAGAGGGGAGGTGGAACTTCCACCCCGCTACGGAACCTGTGGTGGGACCCCTGAGTCAGACGGTTCGTCTTGGAAACGCTTCATATCGGTCGGCCTGGGAGGTAAGAGACACGCAGGGTAACGGACACGCAGGGTTACCCCCACGCAGCCCACGCAACACGGAGGAGGCAGGGGAGTCTGGTACCCGGAGGCGCATGGCCGCAACACCGCACTGGAGTCAGGGTTTCGAGTTTTTCGAGCCAGGTCCCAGTGAACGCAAGACTCCAGCAGGAGCCTCCAGCAGACCCCCCCGACGTTTCCCCCGTCCCTCCCGGCCATCAGAGTCGAACCCGCAGTTCGGAGGAACCGACCGCCAGAGCACCGGCACGAGGCCGGGCCGGCGGAGGCCCTCCGATGGCGGGTCACGTTTGCCATTCGATCAATGTCTTTGCAGACAAGCATATATGTGGTTGTTACGCAGGATCAAATAGGTAGTTTGATGAAGTAGGGTCCTGTGCCCGGAGCCTCCAGCAGACCCCCCCGACGTTTCCCTCGTCCCTCCCGGCCATCAGAGTCGAACCCGCAGTTCGGAGGAACCGACCGCCAGAGCACCGGCACGAGGCCGGGCCGGCGGAGGCCCTCCGATGGCGGGTCACGTTTGCCATTCGATCAATGTCTTTGCAGACAAGCATATATGTGGTTGTTACGCAGGATCAAATAGGTAGTTTGATGAAGTAGGGTCCTGTGCCCGGAGCAAGGCCAATTGCTGAATGCCGCAGCCGACTAAGGCCGCTATGCCACAGTGGAGGATGAGAGAAACAGGTGTTTGTTTTGCATTCCGCGGCAAAGAGGGGAGGTGGAACTTCCACCCCGCTACGGAACCTGTGGTGGGACCCCTGAGTCAGACGGTTCGTCTTTGAAACGCTTCATATCGGTCGGCCTGGGAGGTAAGAGACACGCAGGGTAACGGACACGCAGGGTTACCCCCACGCAGCCCACGCAACACGGAGGAGGCAGGGGAGTCTGGTACCCGGAGGCGCATGGCCGCAACACCGCACTGGAGTCAGGGTTTCGAGTTTTTCGAGCCAGGTCCCAGTGAACGCAAGACTCCAGCAGGAGCCTCCAGCAGACCCCCCCGACGTTTCCCCCGTCCCTCCCGGCCATCAGAGTCGAACCCGCAGTTCGGAGGAACCGACCGCCAGAGCACCGGCACGAGGCCGGGCCGGCGGAGGCCCTCCGATGGCGGGTCGCGTTTGCCATTCGATCAGTGAGAAATCAGAAGAGGAAGGGGGAAGAAAAAAGACTAACTTGTCTTTTTGGAGAACCATCAAAAATGGGTGAAAATGAAAAAATGTATCCGAGAATAGTGCCCCATAAGGCGGGTAAAGTCCCCTGTCAACTCCCCTCACCTTCCTCCACACTCTGAAAAAGTCAGAGTTATTTTTTGGAGAACCATCAAAAAGGGCTAAAAGTGTTGAAATGTATCCGGGAATAGTGCCCCATAAGGCGGGTAAAGTCCCCTGTCAACTCCCCTCACCTTCCTCCACACTCTGAAAAAGTCAGAGTTATTTTTTGGAGAACCGTCAAAAAGGGCTAAAAGTGTTGAAATGTATCCGGGAATAGTGCCCCATAAGGCGGGTAAAGTCCCCTGTCAACTCCCCTCACCTTCCTCCACACTCTGAAAAAGTCAGAGTTATTTTTTGGAGAACCATCAAAAAGGGCTAAAAGTGTTGAAATGTATCCGGGAATAGTGCCCCATAAGGCGGGTAAAGTCCCCTGTCAACTCCCCTCACCTTCCTCCACACTCTGAAAAAGTCAGAGTTATTTTTTGGAGAACCATCAAAAAGGGCTAAAAGTGTTGAAATGTATCCGGGAATAGTGCCCCATAAGGCGGGTAAAGTCCCCTGTCAACTCCCCTCACCTTCCTCCACACTCTGAAAAAGTCAGAGTTATTTTTTGGAGAACCATCAAAAAGGGCTAAAAGTGTTGAAATGTATCCGGGAATAGTGCCCCATAAGGCGGGTAAAGTCCCCTGTCAACTCCCCTCACCTTCCTCCACACTCTGAAAAAGTCAGAGTTATTTTTTGGAGAACCATCAAAAAGGGCTAAAAGTGTTGAAATGTATCCGGGAATAGTGCCCCATAAGGCGGGTAAAGTCCCCTGTCAACTCCCCTCACCTTCCTCCACACTCTGAAAAAGTCAGAGTTATTTTTTGGAGAACCATCAAAAAGGGCTAAAAGTGTTGAAATGTATCCGGGAATAGTGCCCCATAAGGCGGGTAAAGTCCCCTGTCAACTCCCCTCACCTTCCTCCACACTCTGAAAAAGTCAGAGTTATTTTTTGGAGAACCATCAAAAAGGGCTAAAAGTGTTGAAATGTATCCGGGAATAGTGCCCCATAAGGCGGGTAAAGTCCCCTGTCAACTCCCCTCACCTTCCTCCACACTCTGAAAAAGTCAGAGTTATTTTTTGGAGAACCATCAAAAAGGGCTAAAAGTGTTGAAATGTATCCGGGAATAGTGCCCCATAAGGCGGGTAAAGTCCCCTGTCAACTCCCCTCACCTTCCTCCACACTCTGAAAAAGTCAGAGTTATTTTTTGGAGAACCATCAAAAAGGGCTAAAAGTGTTGAAATGTATCCGGGAATAGTGCCCCATAAGGCGGGTAAAGTCCCCTGTCAACTCCCCTCACCTTCCTCCACACTCTGAAAAAGTCAGAGTTATTTTTTGGAGAACCATCAAAAAGGGCTAAAAGTGTTGAAATGTATCCGGGAATAGTGCCCCATAAGGCGGGTAAAGTCCCCTGTCAACTCCCCTCACCTTCCTCCACACTCTGAAAAAGTCAGAGTTATTTTTTGGAGAACCATCAAAAAGGGCTAAAAGTGTTGAAATGTATCCGGGAATAGTGCCCCATAAGGCGGGTAAAGTCCCCTGTCAACTCCCCTCACCTTCCTCCACACTCTGAAAAAGTCAGAGTTATTTTTTGGAGAACCATCAAAAAGGGCTAAAAGTGTTGAAATGTATCCGGGAATAGTGCCCCATAAGGCGGGTAAAGTCCCCTGTCAACTCCCCTCACCTTCCTCCACACTCTGAAAAAGTCAGAGTTATTTTTTGGAGAACCATCAAAAAGGGCTAAAAGTGTTGAAATGTATCCGGGAATAGTGCCCCATAAGGCGGGTAAAGTCCCCTGTCAACTCCCCTCACCTTCCTCCACACTCTGAAAAAGTCAGAGTTATTTTTTGGAGAACCATCAAAAAGGGCTAAAAGTGTTGAAATGTATCCGGGAATAGTGCCCCATAAGGCGGGTAAAGTCCCCTGTCAACTCCCCTCACCTTCCTCCACACTCTGAAAAAGTCAGAGTTATTTTTTGGAGAACCATCAAAAAGGGCTAAAAGTGTTGAAATGTATCCGGGAATAGTGCCCCATAAGGCGGGTAAAGTCCCCTGTCAACTCCCCTCACCTTCCTCCACACTCTGAAAAAGTCAGAGTTATTTTTTGGAGAACCATCAAAAAGGGCTAAAAGTGTTGAAATGTATCCGGGAATAGTGCCCCATAAGGCGGGTAAAGTCCCTGTCAACTCCCCTCACCTTCCTCCACACTCTGAAAAAGTCAGAGTTATTTTTTGGAGAACCATCAAAAAGGGCTAAAAGTGTTGAAATGTATCCGGGAATAGTGCCCCATAAGGCGGATAAAGTCCCCTGTCAACTCCCCTCACCTTCCTCCACACTCTGAAAAAGTCAGAGTTATTTTTTGGAGAACCATCAAAAAGGGCTAAAAGTGTTGAAATGTATCCGGGAATAGTGCCCCATAAGGCGGATAAAGTCCCCTGTCAACTCCCCTCACCTTCCTCCACACTCTGAAAAAGTCAGAGTTATTTTTGGAGAACCATCAAAAAGGGCTAAAAGTGTTGAAATGTATCCGAGAATAGTGCCCCATAAGGCGGATAAAGTCCCCTGTCAACTCCCCTCACCTTCCTCCACACTCTGAAAAAGTCAGAGTTATTTTTTGGAGAACCATCAAAAAGGGCTAAAAGTGTTGAAATGTATCCGAGAATAGTGCCCCATAAGGCGGATAAAGTCCCCTGTCAACTCCCCTCACCTTCCTCCACACTCTGAAAAAGTCAGAGTTATTTTTTGGAGAACCATCAAAAAGGGCTAAAAGTGTTGAAATGTATCCGAGAATAGTGCCTCATGAGGCGGATTGAGTCCCCTGTCAACTCCCCTTACCTTCCTCCAGAGCCCAGTTCAAAAACTTTAAGTTTGGTAAGAACCATGCTGGGGGGTCTCCAGGCAACAAAATGTATCAGAGCCAAAGTGCACATACAGCGGATGAATTCCTCCATGAAGTTACACAGCCGTTTTTTTTCTGAGTCCTCTCAAAAACGGGTTTCCGATTTCGTGCAGAAGGTAGCTTGTAAAACATGAACGGTTTTTTACAACGGAGGAGGGAAGTCTGGATTCCCCTCTCCGTTGTACCTTGCAACGGGGTAGGGGAAAAGTGTTCGGCGCTTCGTCCCGAAGCGCCGAACACTTTTCCCCTTCTCCAATTTTTCAGATCCCCTCTCCCATGTAATTTTAAAAGTTCATTTTTTGATTATTTTAACATATAATTGACCGTTTTCTTTCATTTTTTTTTCATTCCACGGGTGGGGGCCTATGGCAGGCTGCCTATGAGCTCCCAAATTTGGCCCGGATCATCCGGGATTTGTGGGATAAGCTCCATAAACTGACAAAGTCATCCAAATATGTCGCTTTTATCGCCCAAAGATATATCATGCAAATACATTAAAATAGTAAAAGGTACAATTGTGCTCGGCATTAACCGGAATTTGATTTATATAGCCCCCAAAAAATAATTAAAAATCATTTTCGTGGGGAAAAGTGTTAAAACGCCTGATTAAAGCATTTGCGGGACCCCAGCGAGCTCCAGACTATGTACATTGTGTCGGGGACCTGGATAATGATAAAACACATCATTTAAATGCCAAAAACACCATTAAAAGTCACTTTTAGGGGCAAAAAACAGCCTCTGTCCACTTCGTTAACAAACTGATGGGGAAAAGGACCAAATCGTGATTAAAGCATTTCCGGGACCCCAGCGAGCTCCAGACTATGTGCATTGTGTCGGGGACCCTGGATAATGATAAAACACATCATTTAAATGCCAAAAACACCATTAAAAGTCACTTTTAGGGGCAAAAAACAGCCTCTGTCCACTTCGTTAACAAACTGATGGGGAAAAGGACAAAATCGTGATTAAAGCATTTTGCGGGACCCCAGCGAGCTCCAGACTAGTTTCATTGTGTCGGGGACCCTGGATAATGATAAGACCCATCATTTAAATGCCAAAAACACCATTAAAAGTCACTTTTAGGGGCAAAAAACAGCCTCTGTCCACTTCGTTAACAAAGTGATGGGGAAAAGGACAAAATCGTGATTAAAGCATTTTGCGGGACCCCAGCGAGCTCCAGACTATGTGCATTGCGTCGGGGACCCTGGAGAAGATAAAACACATCATTTAAATGCCACAAACACCATTAAAAGTCACTTTTAGGGGCAAAAAACAGCCTCTGTCCACTTCGTTAACAAAGTGATGGGGAAAAGGACAAAATCGTGATTAAAGCATTTTGCAGGACCCCAGCGAGCTCCAGACTATGTGCATTGCGTCGGGACCCTGGAGAAAGATAAAACACATCATTTAAATGCCACAAACACCATTAAAAGTCACTTTTAGGGGCAAAAAACAGCCTCTGTCCACTTCGTTAACAAAGTGATGGGGAAAAGGACAAAATCGTGATTAAAGCATTTTGCGGGACCCCAGCGAGCTCCAGACTATGTGCATTGCGTCGGGGACCCTGGAGAAAGATAAAACACATCATTTAAATACAAAAAACACCATTAAAAGTCACTTTTAGGGGCAAAAAACAGCCTCTGTCCACTTCGTTAACAAGTGATGGGGAAAAGGACACAATCGTGATTAAAGCATTTTGCGGGACCCCAGCGAGCTCCAGACTAGTTTCATTGTGTCGGGGACCCTGGATAACGATAAAACACATCATTTAAATGCCAAAAACACCATTAAAAGTCACTTTTAGGGGCAAAAAACAGCCTCTGTCCACTTCGTTAACAAAGTGATGGGGAAAAGGACCAAATCGTGATTAAAGCATTTTGCGGGACCCCAGCGAGCTCCAGACTATGTGCATTGCGTCGGGGACCCTGGAGAAA
>NW_027640117.1:0-12015 GCF_949606895.1 Notothenia rossii
ATCTTCCTCACTTGAACGTTCACGTGTTCCCTCTTCTGGATCCCCTTTCCAAAGCTCTTCTGACCCACGCCTTGTTTACCATTTGGTCCATTGGGTGAACTTCATGTGAACCGGACCCCTGATCCATGAAGGCCACTTTTGATGAAGTGAAACCGATGTAACAATTGCGTTTAGTATAAAGTGTTTTCTTTAGCTTTTATGTTATTTCTATAACTTATATTATTTGAATAATTTGTGTTAAAGTTTTATGTGTATTATTAATGTAACCTTTGTATATCATGTACTGCCCAAATAATATAAAATAAAGTTTTCTAAAAAAAAAAATTAAAAAAAGAGAGATGGGGAGAGAGGGGAGAGAGAGAGGAGAGGGAGGAGAGAGGGGACAGAGAGAGGGGAGGGAGAGGGGAGGGAAAGAGAGGGGAGAGAGAGGAGAGGGAGGAGAGAGGGGACAGAGAGAGAGGAGAGAAGGGAGAGAGAGGGGAGGGAGAGGGGAGGGAAAGAGAGCGGAGAGGGGGAGGGAGAGGGGAGGGAAAGAGAGCGGAGAGGGGAGGGAGAGGGGAGGGAGAGAGAGGGGAGAGGAGGGGAGAGAGGGGAGAGAGATGAGAGAGGGGGAGGGGAGAGAGTTCAGAGGCAGGTGGAGGATGAAGAGTTATGCATTTTCTAGTTTTTCTCCTTTGCATGGGGAGAGTAAGTGAGAGAGGGGAGAAAGAGAGAGAGAGAGAGAGAGAGAGGGGAGAGAGAGAGAGGGGAGAGAGAGAGAGGGGAGAGAGAGGGGAGAGTAAGTGAGAGAGGGGAGAGAGAGAGGGGAGAGAGAGAGGGAAGAGAGAGGGGAGAGAGAGAGGGGAGAGAGAGAGAGGGGAGAGAGAGGGGAGAGTAAGTGAGAGAGGGGAGAGAGAGAGAGGGGAGAGAGAGAGGGGAGAGTCAGTGAAAGGGGAGAGAGAGAGAGAAAGAGGGGAGAGTAAGTGAAAGGAGAGAGAGAGAGAGAGGGGAGAGAGAGGGGAGAGAGATAGGAGAGAGAGGGGAGAGTAAGTGAGAGAGGGGAGAGAGTGAGAGGGGAGAGAGAGAGGAGAGAGAGAGAGAAAGAGGGGAGAGTAAGTGAAAGGGGAGAGAGAGAGAGAGGGGAGAGAGAGAGAGGGGAGAGTAAGTGTTCGTTTAGAAGCCTTGAGTAAAATCAGCTCTTATGATTACATGTGGATGAAATAGAGGTTATTGTGGTACATTTACTCACTTCCATTTGGTGTAAATACTTGTCTTTAGCGTCCTTTTAAAATTCTAAATTGTGCTTTAAAATAGTAACACGCAGTGGCGCTTAGCTGCCAGCAGGAGGAGAAGAGCCAGCTTCAGGACGGAGAGCTGCACGGAGGAAGAGGCACACTCATGATGTGAGTCATAAGTACTTTAATGCTTTTCTTGCATCGAAACTGAATTTGCTGATCTAACATCCATTCAATGCTGAGAGGAGGCTCTCTGTAAAGATCAGTGTGAGGGCAGAAGAAGTCAGTCATCTCCAAATGAGGTTACATCAAAACATGCTGGCAGTATCAGGCGTACTACAAACACGTTCTCACTCCAAACCAGTCACATGTTGACGGTGGGTCAGGGCCCCTCCCCGTCACTGTATTACAGGGGACACCGAAGTGAGACGCTGCTTACATTTATTGTCATTTCCATTCAGTCAGTCATTAAGTGCTATTTAAAATATGAATTTGCGACATATCCACACAAACAAACAAAGTGTGCAATCCAATGAATGTTAATCTAACTGGGTTTTGATAGTGTAATATATGTTGGATTCACTCAGGTGTGGTGGGAACATTATGTCTGAACCTTCCAATAAATACAGAGACAGCTATGTACAAAATATAGGACAATCTTTATTACAACAATAGTTAACAGATAAGAGGAGAGGAGAGAACAAGAGAGGAAGCGAGTCCACGGGACACAAGGAACCCCCACTAGGCTGTGGAGCCCACTTTATACACTTCAAACAGGGCTAGTTTAATAGCTTTAGCACGGCACACGAACACCCTCTACCGGAGGCCGGCACGCGAACACACACACACACACACACACACACACACACACACACACACACACACACACACACACACACACACACACACACACACACTAGGGCGAGAGCTCCTACTCGTGGTAGCCTCTCCCCTGCTGCTCTCCCTCCATATAGACTCTAAAATACTCCTAAAAGATCAGACATACAACAATATAAATATATACGTAACTCGCCAGTTGGCGAGACCCTCCCCCGGGGTCTACGCTTTGGACGCCATCCAACTCCCCAGGGATCGGCTTTGCTGGACGACGTGAACTGAGTCACTGCAGCTGGTGTCCGTGTTGCTTGGGCACCGCCGTGCTTAAGGAGGGATCGCGGCTCGCACTCACTAAAACCCCGGCCCTGACTATCTATAGGAGGTAGACCTCCCGCTCCTGACACTCGAACGTCTATCCTGCGCTGGCTGCTTCGTCGCCGGCAGCTCTATCCGCTGCGAACGACACCCTCCCACCAAAAGAGTGCCGAGTCACATGTAGCGTCCTCCAACCTCCATTCACAGTTCCCCCCTGCCTTTTCTCTCTCAGCTGTGAGACCCTCCGCTGATTAACACACCTGTTCCAGTTCAGTTAATCAGCACCCATGCAGGCCCATTCACATCACAATAGTTAACATATCTCTTTTTTCTTCTCTCAATTATTTATTTTATCTTATGTTTTTGAGAATAAGTTCTTATTTAATTGTATTTATTTGGGCCTACAACAGATGATACATGTTTATGTCGGTAAATGTGTACTAACAGAGGCGGGGGGGTGTTTGTCAAAATGTTAAGGTTGTGGAAAAGGTAGGACCCAAATGCAGACAATACAAAAAGGCAAAAAAAACTCTATAAAAAAAAGGCGAGCTTTATTCCAAAAGCCGATGAACACAAACAAACAAGGCATGAAGAACACAGGTTGCACAAAGTTACAATAACACCAAAAAACTGACATGGAGGGAGACAGGAAAAACAATGAACCGAAAAGGCACACAGGGGAAGACAAGACTAAATACAGAGAGGGGTGTTACAGGACGAGACACAGCTGGGTAAGGGAGGCAGAAACACAAGGGCAACAGGTGAACACAATGAGACAATCAGACACAGGAGGGAAAACAAGAGACAGGGAGAACAGGACAGCAAACAAAACCCATTACCAGACAGACAAAACTAAAACCGTGACATAACACTAAGTGACAGAGAACAACGGGGACAGAGCTGCTGTCAGACGATCAGCTGTGCGGCGTCATCACAAACGGACGTCGCTTCACGTGACGGAGGAAAGGACGTCTCATTTCCCTGACAGGGAAACGACGCAAGTTTCTCCCTCTCTGACATTTCTCCCCTGAACTCTCCACCCTGCCTCCCTCCTCTACCCCCTGCCCCAAATGGTCCTGGACTTTAACCCTTTTCTGGATGTGTAACACATGTAGTAATATTTGACGATAAAGCTGACTTTTGACTTTGACTATGAAAGGGAAATAACAAAATACTAATTAGCCGGACGAGAGAAAAAAGGAGAGGAAACTGATTTGTGAAGCCACAAGGTGATTTTTAATTAATAAAAGAAAAAGAGGCTCATCAGCCAATTTGCAAAGCAAACTTAAGGTAAACTAAGAACAACTTTCTCCTAAAAGAAAGTGACCAAAGTAAACAATACACAAAGGTAATCCTGAGCACAGCTAACAATGAACACAGGTTAACCTAACAGGTCCCACACATGCTGCACATGGAGCCAGAGGAGAAGGAAGAGAGAGACTGCAGCCTTCCTCAGGTCCTTTATGGAGGCCCTCATTGGGGATTGGGAGGACCTGGGGGAGAGGCTGCACCTGGAGGGAGACAATCAGGGGGAGAGAGGGGCCCATTAAAAAGAGAAGAAGAAGAAGAAGGGGGAGAGGCACTGGTCTGAGGACAAGGATTTAGTATGAACATTTAATAACTAAACAGTAGGTGGCGATATATGCTCCAAGTGGAAGCGATTCGCCATTAAAGAAAAGAAGAAGAAGAAGAAGGGGGAGAGGGAGAGAGACACACACACACAAAACACGGCAGGTAACAGTGTCTAACAGGTATTATGTTTTACAACTGCGTAATGCTTTATATGGCCTGTCTGTGCCTGGTATGTATTCTGCTGAAACGAAGGATATATGACTCCAGAGAGAGATATCGGCTGCTATGATTCGCTAGCCTAATTAGTCCGCTAACTAGTGATGGCAAAATGAAGCTTTGAATGAAGCGTCGAACCACTTGGACAATTGTGTCGGAAATACGTTCATTTCTCGAAGCTTCAGTTACAGTGACCTCTCCTGGCGAAGTGCAAGGCTGCAGTGGGTTTCACGTATCTTTGCCTTGAAAAATATTCGACACACACACACACACACACACACACACACACACACACACACACACACACAGGCTGAATATCATGTTCTATTTGCAATTAAAGATTGATAATAGTGTGTATTGGGTTATTGAGAAGAGACTAGAGAGTGCTTGACATTTTGGGCGGAGAGGGCCTTTTATCAGTTATTAAAGTATTAAAGTTGAAAAGCAATGATTACAAGTTTAACTATTCCGAGCTTTGAACCAGCTGCGCGGAGGATATCGCCGCTTCCTGGCCGCCGGCTCTATCCACTGGGCTATTAATTCCTTAGACCATCGAAGTGTTTTTATATTACTCATTGTCTTTTTGTTCACAACTTCTCCACATTTCGAAGTGTTTCACGAGCCAGAACGACCTATTTTTCTTCCTGGCTTCCTCTATAATGATCCAATTCAAATGCAATGCCAACGACAACTCAACAGCAACAATGCAAACTACGACAACAACCCACACATTGCGCATTGTTTAGAGCGGTTATAAAGTGTTGAAGCGCTCACATATGAAACTGTTTCAACCTGTCACCTGTCAGAATCGAGACGAGGCAGTGCATTGAATCACCTGATTGGACGGCGAACCAGTGAGTTGATTCATTCAGGAAATGAAGCAGTTGCTGGTTCGGACGTCACATGTCACATGATTTGAAGCAGTTGCTGCTTCGGACGTCACATTTCACGTGATTTGAAGCAGTTGCTGGTTCGGACGTCACATGTCACGTGATTTGAAGCAGTTGCTGCTTCGGACGTCACATGTCACGTGATTTGAAGCAAGCTTCGAAGCACTGCTTCTATGGAATAGGAAGTCCAGGGTTGAAGCTCCGTTCGAAGCTTCAGTGTCAAACTGCCATCACTACCGCTAACTAACAGGCAGCCTTAAGTAGTCTCTCCGTCGTGTTGCTTCTCCTGAGACTTTTACACATGGTAATTTTGGAGACAGAAACTAACTTACTGAAAAGAAGGGAATCTTTAAATTGTGGGTTTTATCTAACACGTGAAATGACAGTCAAGGTGCTCTCTGCTTGTCTCTGTTCTCTTTTTCTAATCCTTCCTCAAAGGTCCTTGTCTCTTATCAGTAATAAGACATGGAGGCGTGTGGCGTAGTGGGTTGTCTGTAGGTGTTGGGATCAGGGGGTCACAGGTTCAAACCCCACTGCAAGTCGTTGTGTCCCTGAGACACTTCACCACAAAGTGCTCCTGTGGGGATTGTCCACAGTATTGAGTATGGAAGTCGCTTTGGATAAAAGCGTCTAACAAGTGATGTAATTAGATACTTTACAGCAGCTACTCCCCACCATTGGGCCTCAGAGCATAGTTTAGTGGGAGTGCAACATTGGATATGAATTAAAATACAAAGCAAGTTTTTGGATAAATGTGCGCAATAAGAAGTTATTTCGACACACTAACATGTAATGCCCATGTTGGCCAATGGGCACGTCTGGTGTACTAATATAAAATGATATATATTTTTTAGAAACTAAAACATCATGAGGGAGATGACTCGCAGCACTAAGTGAAGTACAAAGTATGTGGTGATGAAATACGAGCTTGAATAATTTACATTTAGATTCAGATTAATTTATTTAAATCATTACTGCTGACAGTGGCAAAACATTTTCAGCCCAAATTAGTTTTTCTTCTTTGTGAGGTTACATTTGTTTATATTTTTGTTTGGCTGAAACGTTTAAACAATCAGAAATGGGCACTAACTTACAAAAGTTTTTCAAAATGTTTTATACTTTTTGAAATATTCAGCTTTTTAGACTCTTTTTCTAAACGTGTGGGAGGAACCTTCAAATCCTCTTTTACCTACACCGTGCGCCAAAAGCTACTCCTTCCAAATACTTTCAGCTAGAGACTTCATTCCAACTTTAAAATGATTCTTAGACCTTCAGCTATAAAACCTGTATATCTTTTACACTTTTTGAGATATTTAACTTAGTTTGGAACTTGGTAAAGAGGCCTTCTTCAGATTTTAACATTAGTGTGCATTGCGTAGCTCATTAATGCTAGAGTGCTCGATGTAACAGCTAGAGTGGAGGACAGCTTGAAATTTGCCTTCATATTTTTTTTTTAACCTGCCATAATTCTCAAACCCTACACTCCTGAGACTTAATTGTTCATGAGAAACGTAGGAAAACCTCTCGTAGCTTGAAAAAAAAAATAAAATTAACCAAAAAAATTAAACAAAGTGCCTCTTGAGGGCGTGAAGTGACAACAACTTTCAACATGTCTCCATTAAAGCCCATTGTACATTCAGGCTGCTCTTTCCTCACAGCAGCAGCCGCACACCTTTAGTTAATCTGCCAAAAAGGCCACATTATTAACCCAAAAGTACACAAAAAGCACACTTCAGATACTCAAGTTCCTTGACATGCTTCACGCTTTGAAATTTCACCGATATCTGTTACGGTTCTTCAACAAAACATTCACATGTAAGAGGTTCATCTCTCATTCAGAACAATGGAAAGGCTCTCCTCTCACTGATTACTGCACATCACCATGGAAACCTTTGATCTCTGGGCTCAAGCTCAGGTGTTTTTCATAACGTCGTTAGCTCAAATATGAACACCTGTGTCATGGAACACGATGATGTCATAACTCCAACTGACATGCTCAGAACGCCACAAGACATCACATGATGGTTAACACTGTGGCCCTGAACAGCTCTAAATCAAATCTGATGTTACGTAATATGGTGTTACTATGGCAACGCATCCCTCGCCATAAAACAGCAGCAGACTTCAGATAATGGTTAATGGTCCATGCCTCAACAGTTCTACGTCAATTATGGGGTGTCTTCATATGCCGTTTCCATGGAAATGCATCCCTCGCCATAAAACACGATGTCGCTGTAACTCCAATGGACACTGTCCGATCGTCCCCAATCTTCACCTGTATATCACCTCTCCATGCCTCAACAGCTCTACGTCAAGTCTGACACCTCACCATATGCTGTTTCCATGGAAACGCATCCCTCGCCATAAAACACGATGTTGTCGTAACGCCTATGAAAAGGGTCAAAACAGCACCAGACTTCAGATAATGGTTAATGGTCCAGCCCTCAACATGTCTATGTGCCAATAGTGAGTTTTCCTCAAAAGCTGTTGCCATGGCAACGCATCCCTCGCAATAACACACGATATTGCTATAACTCTTATAACCCTTATAGTTTTGAGATTTCTTCAAATGCCGTGGCAACACAATGCTCGCCATGAAACATGGTTTTCTCATAACTTCAGTGAAAATGCTCCAAACGGCCCAAAACTTCACAGGTTTGGTAACGATGCAGCCATCAACACATCTAAGCGTATTATGGGATGTCATCAAATGCCGTTGCCATGGCGACAGATCATTCGCCATCAAGTTAGTTCAAAAGTTTGCAGTTCAAATATTCGGCTGCTTTTCCAAGCCTTTTCACTTTCTTTTCTTCTCTCATCACACATTCAAGCCCCCAGTGTTCATGTATCGTTTCAATCTAAATTCTTCACTTTCTTCTTACACATTACATTTCAGCATAGCAGTTCAGCGTCAGCTTTTCAGCATAAAGCATTCCCACTAGCAATCTGTTCAGGAATTGCCTTCTCTAGTTCAAATTGATCTTGTAACCAGATATTGAACTAAATTGGGTAAAGATATTTAACAGATTAGGAAGCGTAGTCTGTACCTGGTCCAAGTACAGTAGTAGATCACCCGCATATAAGGACATTTTATAAGTGTGTTTTTTTTTATAAAAGTTTGGTCGTGTTCTAGTCACTTTGCTGAGCTCTACTGCTTGTTACAACTTTTATTTTCCGTACTCGCCAAGAACTGTTATTGTTCAGGTCCAGTTCGGTGGAAACAGGAAAAACCAGATCTTAATCAGGCTCAAGCCCGGAACCGGCCCTGGAACCGGTTTGGTGGAAAAGGGGCATTGAAAAATGTAGTTGTATAACCAGTAGAAGAAGTGTGAAGTGATCTTATCCTGAATCCGTGTATCTACGGTAAACGGAAGAGCGTCTGAGAGGCCTTTTAGCTTTTTAGCTGTTTACAGCATTCCACTATTGTTCTTCTTTTCTTCAATCATCTTCTTATTATTATTAGTGTGAATGCTGTTTAACTTTGATCTCTGCACACAGGTGTTTGATAACGTCGTCACCATGGTAACCTTTGATCTCTGGGCTCACACAGGTGTTATGATTATTTGTTATGAGTAGGTGCTCAGCACAGAAACAAACACTAACAGACTGGACTTTAACAGTCTGTCTCAGCCTATTCTTTTCTGTCTGATGGAGACTTCATACTGACTTCAACAGGTTCCACATATTTTATGCATTATTGGTGACGTATGGTTTTAGTTCAAAAGTTTGCAGTTAAAATATTCTGCTGCTTTTCAAAGTGTTTTTACTTTCTTTTCTCATCTTAATACAAATTCATTCACTACTACTTACATCTGATATTTAACTCCTTCAGCCTATTTTCAGCTGCAGAAACCATTCAACTATTACATTATTCAGCTATTTCAGGACATCCAGGCTATACATGTTGTTGTTTATACCTTTTTTAAACCTTTTCTTTTAAATATTAATCTTTTTCACAATTTTTCCTACTCTTCCAGTTTAACATTTGACTTTCAAGTGTTCAACTAAATCATTGCAATGCATTTGAGCCGTAACCATTTCATTCAAATCATTTCACTTTTCTGCATTTCTCCGCTAAGTTCAGCAACACACTGACTTGGTTTTTGTAGCTAAAAGCAGCTACCATTCAGCGAATAACATATTCAGCTTTTTCTGCATTTTCAGCTAAATTCAGCCACAAATGTTCACAGTTTACAGCATTCACACGCATTTTCTGCAGGAAATGCATTCTCTAGTTTCTCTCCTAAATGCTTAAATATACAATATAACTTCCTTTGTATTGTTTGTATGGGGAGAGTAAGTGAGAGAGGGGAGAGAGAGAGAGGGGAGAGAGAGGGTAGAGTAAGTGAGAGAGGAGAGAGAAAGGGGAGAGTAAGTGAGAGAGAGAGAGAGAGAGGGGAGAGTAAGTGAAAGGGGAGAGAGAGAGAGGGGAGAGTAAGTGTTCGTTTAGAAGCCTTGAGTAGAATCAGCTCTTATGATTACATGTGGATGAAATAGAGGTTATTGTGGTATCTGCAAACACACTCCTGTTTGGATGAGACTGGCTGAGTTCTTGGTGACAGGTGATCACTAGAGACCAAATGTTAAGCTCTATCTGTTTTATAGGAAAGCATAAGTGACACTCATTATTTAAATTACTAAATAAACACTGAATCGAACATGGTGTAGTTGAAATAGTCTAAAGTACATATTAATAACAAAATGCACCTCTTTGTACCCACAGTTTAGAGACGTATCATAACTGTGAACAAGTTCTGTTTCAAGCTAATACAATATGATAGAAATCACCAATAATACTTACATGAGTTTTGTACATTTTTAATGATCAGGAGGTCTTAAGCATATTCTTCATCATAACAATTGTTCCGTATGAGATTGATGTCATATTCTTTAGGGAAATGGTTGACTGAAATGAATCTAAAACGTGCCTTCTTATTTGACTTGGTGCTTCAAACATCTTGGTGGTAGAACAATTGAACGATAGCAACATACAGTCAAGCAATCCATAATTATCCGTTTTGTCACTTTGCCTTAATCACAATATTATTCACTTTTCTGTTGGCATGGCGGGCTTGGTGATGCCCTGGATGTTATCACGGGGCACTTTGAGGTAACGCTTAGCGCCTCCTTCTCCGATGCCCTTTCCTCCTTTTCCCATCTTCTTTTCTTTGAAGGCCACGATCCTCCCCGGATCCGGATCCAAGGCCCCGTTTCTCATTGGGTTCCTTGCATTAGCGTACACCTGATCCATGACGGACACTTTTGATAAAGTGAAACAGATGTAAGAATTGCTGTTACGTCCCAACTAGGGGAAGAGGAAAGCAACATACACCAGTTGGAATTGAATAATTGGTAAATAAGTAGTTTATTAAATAACAGGTGGAACAAAATGGAAGGCACGCAGCCAGAAACAAACAAAAGAGCCAAAGGGCGCAGGTTTAAATGAGCAACCAACAAAGGGAGGACTCTAATAAGGGAGCCTACTTAAATACAAAGAAATAGATATGAATAAACAAAATAGCAACAAAACAACCCTCACTATCAAAGTGGTACAAATGAACCTGTTAAGCCCGAGAGACCCCAGTACCGGGGCCTCCTGCAACATCTTGCAGGAAACAGTGTCTGAGGGCATGTTCATTTAATAAAACTATGAATGTGTTATATCCATGTAACGGAAAGAAACTCATCGAACTGATCCTTTTAATTTGTTTTTTAAAAAAAACAACACAATGCTAACGCTGAGCCTCTGAATTAACAACGAGTGAAAAATGCTAACAGATGACTGCACCGAAATTCACTCACAAAACCTTATTATTTATCTTTGCTGCACATCTCAACCTATCGTTTCACATCTTGAGGGGACACAGAATCGAGGGGTTCCCTCATTATCACTCAATTATACAAACTCTCGGCGATAATAACAAGAACAGATATCAAAACATATGGAGCTAGGTAGCTAAAAACGCTAACATGGCTCACCTGTGTCGTAGTCTGGTCAAAACTGGTCTTCAATGGCATTAAAACGATAAAAACGATGCTGAAGTTAATCCATAGGTTAATCCAATGTGTCTGTGTCCCTTTGAATGATTTCTGATAATCCATGAGCAATAAACCTGTGTTTCCGTTTCTAGAAGTCAGACCTAGAGACAGCTTCACTCTGATGCAAAACTGCGTGCGCGAAGCCCCCACCTTTTTGTTTGACCATGTGTGTGAGTGGGGAGATTCCCCTTCGATTCTATTGGCTCTAACGGTCAGAAAAAGATGTCAATCAACAAAATCGACCAATGGGTTCCAGAGAAACGGGAAAAACCCCATTTCCACCCAAATCACCTCAGAGGTGGAGTTTTTTTGCAAAACCTCTCTAAAAAGGTCAAATGTCGCTTGTTTTGCATCAATCTTGATCAAGGTACTTATTATATGTTGTACTTTGGATTCCTAAAGCTTTTAGTCTACTAACCCATCATCCAAGGTTAGTATAAGTACAAAATATTTTTGGGACGGACACTATCATTTACAGTTTTTTAATATGTTCAATCTGAATTTCCTTTAAAATAAAAAAACATCTATATTGATTCTGACTCTTCTACATCCAACTCACAGGTTTATAATTACTTTGAGAAAAAAGATTATGAATGTAACCCTTTTAGAAGAAAGATATGGTCATTTGTTCTGGGAATGTCCTTTTCGAGCCTGAGACCTGAAAAACAGGCTCAGGGCTAAACTGGTTAACAGGCTGTAAGAAAACACAGCTATACTAGAGAACAACAGTAAACGTAATGCTAAGCTAATCTAGACACCTCTAATCATAACAACACTACTAAATACGAACCACACGAGTTAACCACTGTTAACCGATTTGTACACAGTCGAAGAGCACGTAGCGAGAGGCGTCTGTTCACACAACAGAGCCTCCCATCTGATCGCTGTCCACAGGCTTTGTAGTCTTCTCCGGAAGGTGTGCGCTGGGATTG